>NC_031770.1:10718200-10790452 GCF_001522545.3 Parus major | reverse complement strand
AGCAGGCAGGAGGAGGCAGGAGCAGGCAGGAACAGGCAGGAGCAGGAAGGAACACACCACATGGGAGTCACACTGCAGCACATGGCAAATTCAGCCCTGGAGTCATGCAAGGACAGCATCCCCAGAGAGGCACCTCGCCACATGCCTCCGGCTCAGGAGAGCCAGCAGAGATGTTTCCAGCCTGCTTTCTGCTGGCACCTCCCCCAGGCCATCCATCTGCGACCTGGGTCCCAAGGGTGCCTCCAGACTGCCGAGGAGCAGGCGAATCCCAGCCCTTTCTGTGCAGCCCCTGTCCCTGGCTAAGCTGGCAGGGTAGAGGAGGCCGTGGCTGGAGATCCCTGCCGTGCTCTCACACTGCCAGCACAGGGAGAAGCCAGCCTGGAAAGGTGTCTGCATCCCCACTCCTGCTGTGGATGTGATGGGCCCTGCTGTCTTCTGAGCTGAGCACCCATCGGTCTCATCTCAGAAATGACTCTTGTGAGGAGCTCTTGGGCCCTGCAAGAGGCTGTGGGAGAGGAAAAAAGCAGATCCCTGGTGCCAGGATTCACCTGGGACAGCCCTGAATTTATCCTTGTGCAGGCAGCCCCTCTTGGTCTGCTCGGCTTGTGGCTGATTTTGGGAGTCCAGCTCCTGCTGAAGGTGTGGGAAGGCCTGGGGGTGGCAGGGGCAGGATCCACCCGGGAAATTCAGAGTTCTGCAGGTCTGTGCAAAGACTGTGTCTGGCCTGGGCAGTAATGCAGCTCCAGCTGGACTTGGGAAGCTGCTCCTCACTGCGCTAGTCCCTCAACACAGTGGCTCCCAAATCTCCTCTGGCATCATACCACCCTTCTCAGCAGGGATCTGCTTTTCAATTTTTTTTTTTAATTTTTTTTTTTTTTTAACTAATCCTCAGTGCGTGCCTGGCAGGTTTTGAAGTAAAAGAAGAGCAGCTGAAGGCACCAGCTATTCAAGCAACTCCACAGAGGGAAGGGCAGCCCTGTGATTGGAGCCGTGCTGCAGTCCCTGCTGAGGTGGCCCAGGCTTTTCAGGGATGTTCTAAGGATCCAATTATTAAACGCTGCAGCTCACTGGTGCTGTATTCTCACGTAGATGAGTGCCCAGGCACAGATTAATTGCCACCTTCAGGAGGTAATGAAAGGGGCTCTGATCCCCCTCTCCATGCCAGGCAGCACAGGCCACACGTCTCGGCCACGGCTGCAGCTGCACCAAGTCTCTGCCCGCAAACCGTGGCAGCGAGCGGAGATGGATGGATTTACACAATCTCTGTTTGCCAACAGGCCGTCCGCCATCAATATTTAAAGCTGAATGAGTCTCAAGAGTGGGATGAAGAGAGCTTGATAAGGCAGCATCCATCATTTTGGTTTTTAATTTTGCGCCTGCTCACTCAGTGCGCGGCATTATTCGCATATTGAGTAAATGAATAATGGATAAATTATTCACCAAATGGCTCGTCCTCTTGGTTCTCCTAGCCATCACGGAGCTTGGGTGCCTGGCACAGGGATCCTGGAAGTGCCAAGTGCAGGGAGGTGGTTTTGGGGGGTAGTAGCACGGTGATACATTACTCAGCACTTCTGGAGTCCCTCTGCCAACAGCTGTGACTCCACAGCTGCCCAGCTGGCTTTATAAAGGTACATCAAAGCCTTCTGTCTCCCAGAACTTCTCAGGGGCTCACTGGAGTCTCAGCAGCCCCACAGCCATATCTCTGTGGACTCTGCTCGTGCAGTGGGTGCTGGACACCCATCCCTGCTATTCCCAGTGTGCTGCAAGAGTGCCAGCAGCACCATGGGCAAAGTGCCCAGGACCTCCTCCTGTCCCGTCTTTATGCTCCCAGGGTGGCCAGAGAAATCCTGGTCCTCCTGAAGCTTGTGTTGAAACTCTGGTGGTCAGGCAAAAAGAAGCTCCAGCCTCTGCTGCCATCACTGAATAGGGAGGACTGGCTTTTGTCACCCCACAGGACTGTTTGGCACAAGCACTTGGACACTGCATGTCACAGCCCTCGGCAGCACCTTTAAAAGTGCCACTTTAGTTGAGGGGAAAAAGGACAATAATGCCAGTGTCTGCTCTGGGAAAGGCAATGAAACCAAGGATGTAACAATTTCAGGAAGCCTTCCCCACACTCTTGTGAGGCTACAAGCTGGCTGCACCCCACTCCACATTTATTCCTCCTGTCCCTTCTGTGTAAGTACAAGAGAGCTGCATTAGAGCAGAAGGGACCTGCCAAACCTCAGTCAGCAGCTCTCTGCTGACCCTCCACTTTCCAGAAAAAGCATTGAGGTCTGCAGGACATCCTTGCCTAGTTCAAATATTGCAGGATCATTTGCTGGAGCACCCAGAAGCTTTATCTGCAAGAAATGCTGACAAATTTGGATTGGTAGCTGGACGGTAAAAGCATGACAGGCATGGGAGGGGCTGTGGAGCAGGGATTTCCCACATGTAACTTTTCTGCCAGGCTTCTTCAGGGACCAGACATCGATTCAGCTGCTCCAGAAGTCACACTGTGAAACACTTTCACGCAAGAGACTTTCATCTGCTTCCACTTGGTCTCAGCAATATCCTCTCAGTGCTGAGCTGCCCACAGCTCTCCTGACACGGGACTGGGTCATCTCTGGGGATGAATGCTCAGGGCTGGGCTACCCAACAGGCCCTACAAGTGGCCAAAAGCAGAGCTGTGAAACCCCCAGAACCCTGATGCCATGGCTGGAAAGGCTCCACCTTGGGAGCTCACGTTTGCTGGGTGTTGCTATTCCCGCAGCAGGGACTCTGCCGCAGCACTGACCTCTTGCAATGACGGCACGGCCAGAGCAGTGACCCAGCTTTGGCTGCAACTCTGTTTTCCAAACCTGTTTTGAGATTTTAGACTTAGGCTGGTCAGCCTGCCCCAGTGCACCACCAGAGAAACTCAGCTTTGCTGGGAGAATCCCTCAGGACCCTGGGGAAGAGGAACCCTGTCAGCAGTGCTGCAAGGCTTCCTCGGTCAGCTACTCCTTCTGGCTACCAGACACACAACTCAGCTACTTGGGACAAACTTAGGAAACACCAAGTCTTTATTTATGGTGGCAAACAGAAAATCAGTTCCAAGCGTTTGGGACAAAAGGCTTGGCAGTTCCTGCTGGAAGATGCTGGAGTGGATTCTCTCCTGGGCAATCAGCAGGCTCTGAACCTCTGCAAAGCGGTTTGCTTTGTGCTGAAAGCTTTACAGATTCACCAGGACTTCTGCAAAGCTTGGTCCCAGAGGGGTGTGCAGGCAGTGTCACCTGCTCCAGAGCAATCTCAGCCCCTCTCTGCCTGCAGATGTCCTGATCTGACGTGATGTGATTGAGATCTGCTCTGGTTTCAGACCGTGTTTGTGAGAGAGCTGCCTCCTTATAGCTCTGTGCACTTCTGGGTCTCCACGTGAGATGTTAGAGCAAGCCACTATTCATGGATAGATGGCATGTCTTAAAATTTAGCAAGCAGATTCCTAAAACATGGATCCTGTTTCCTGAAAAGTGGAAAACAGTTTTGGTTTTCCTGCAACATGGTTGCAGTGAGCAGTCATCTCCCAGTGCTCAACCACTTCAGCCCACCCCCAGTAGTGCTTGGCTGGGGCTGGCTGGAGCATTTTCAGACCACCGACACACAGAAATGCTTTTGGCTTCCTCAGGGAGCTGTCTGCTCCTCTCTTCAGTCCTGTCCTCCTGCATTTCTCCCAACTGCAGCTGTCACACAGAAAAGTGCAAGAAAATTTACTTGCCTCATTGAGGCAGTAAAAGTGTTGCTCAGCCCCAGCAGGAAACACATGCAGGAAATCCCTGGCAAGCCATGCACATCCAAGCAGTGGCAGGGGATGGGAGAGAGCCCTTCCAAAGCACCTCACCAGGAAAAGGCTCCACCTCGCTCCAGTTCCTGCTGTGCCCCTGCAGTTTCAGCACCAGTGCTTGCAGGGGAAATACCCAAGGGGTCAGCATTGGGATCTCTCTCAAGGCAAAGCCTGGCAATAAAATTTGCGGGGGGGAAACAGTTTTTGTTACCTTTTTAAATTAATTAATTAATTAATTTTTTTAAATGGCAGTAATGAAAGCCAGTCTTTTGGCAGGTGCCTGGAGCTGTGTTTTGCCACATGAGAAATGGTTCAGCGTGTGATAGCTGAGTTCACAGGCTTTGAAGGGCTTGGAAGAGCAGTGGGGTGGTGTCTTTAATACACTTCCTTTAAGGGGAAAGGAGGGGAAAATGAGCAGAAAGCCAAAGGAAGTGGTGTAAGGGACCCTTTGCAAGCCCCCCTGGACAGGTCTCTGGCCAGCTCTGTGCCCAGAACGAGGACATGGGAGCACAAGGGGAGAAGGGAGCTTTGCTTCCATTCCTCCCCCACCCCCAGTCCAAGGAAGAGAAATGAGCCCAGTATCGAAGCAAAAAGCGACAAGATCCCTCCCCTTCCTTGGTTCATTTTGAGCTGACCTTTAATAATTGCAGAAGGGAAAATGGGCTGGTCAGTTTGCATTAGAAATTCACTGGAGTGGCTGGTGCGTTCTCCTGCTGATCAAATGGAAGATGCTTGAATAAGCCCTGTGAGCAATCAGTGCTGCAACCTACAGCCAAAATATTTTAGAAACCCATATGCATATAGTTAGGAAAATGTTGATTAATTTGTTCTGATACACTCCAGAAAAAAAAGCCGCTCAAATAGCATCAGGGAGCTCAGGCAGATTATAAATTGCCTTGCTCAAGATTGTAAATATTGCATCCATGCCTCCCTGTGTGTTTTAAAGACATTTCCATGGGCTGTGCCTGCGTGGAAGAGATTTGTTTTAATATTTTACTAAGGAAAACATATTTCATCTGCGTGGTGCTTGCAAGTGAGGGATTTTTTATTTTGAAAAGCTTCTTCAGCTGTGAAGAGAGCAAGTGTGGACAATACACAGACATGCCACTGCAATAAGGCAGGATGCTGCAGCTGCCCTGAGATGTGATTTAAAATGCACTGGGCAGATGCAACAAAAAGAGAGAAAAAAAATAAATAAAATGGAGATCAGGAAAAATAGAGCAGGCACTGAGCCTTGAGCCTCACATTCCCTCATTCCACATGTGCCAGGGGCCAGCCGAGGCTGGGCAGAGAAGGATCTTTAAAACACCAACTACTGCTAATTCGGGGCAATCACCTCCTGCCATCAATAGCCAGGCATTTACTGATCAGGGCTGGCATAACATTACCACCAAGGGATCTTATTTGCATCAGGGGATGCCCAACACGAACAAAGCTACTTTCTTTTTTGCAAACATAACCAAATTTCACACTTTACACTCGCAGAGGAAAAGCTGGAAGTGTGCAGTGTGTGCAGTGTGCCAGCTCTCATGACCCTCTGAAACCAAATGTCTCCTCCAGGGCTGCTCTGACCCTGGGTTTTCTCACAGCACCGGGGCTGCCTGAGCTGATATTCCTGTACTAAGCCATGCAAGCTCCTCCCTGGAAAGTTTCTGTCCCCTGCCATGAGGAGCTCATGGCAGCACAGCAGGGCACACACACTCCCAGTAAGACATTTGCTGGGGGAAGCAATGACAGTCTGATGTATTTGAAGAGCAAGAAGGGATTCCCTTCCCACCCCCAGCCACACCTCACCCAAGTCAAGGATCTACCTGATCAGAGGGCTCCTCTTCTCAAACTGACCGAAGAAATATCCCACTCAGCACTCCCAGGGACACAGCCCATCCCACTGGAGCTGGAGGGTGGCATAGCCCCAGGAGACCCTACCACACAGACAGCTCCAAATGCCACCAAAGCTGCGGACAGCTGCAGGACCGAGAAGAAAACAGGGCCCATTGTGTGCAACAAGCATTGTTTTAGGGAGAAAGTTAGGAAGATAGACTGAAAGAGCTGCTGTTCAAAGAGCTGCTAACATTTCCAGCATGCCTTGAAGAATTTTGTCTATTTTTGTGCCGTGAGCTGAGCTCTGCTGATCTAAATCCAGATCAGCTCCGCTTCACAAACGCAGCAGCTCTGAATTCAGCCTGGTTTAGCTCTGGTCTTTTATCCTTGGGAAACATGTCTCGCTCTGAAGATCGGAGGAAGCACACAGAAGAGCACAATGCTATGAAAAGCACCAGGAATTCAGCCCTTGGAGCCAGAGAAGCAGGCACATGCTGCAGGGGGTGAAACCCACGTGCAGCCAGCCGCAGTCATCCTGAGACACCGCAAGCAAGAAGCTCGCTCAGCAGCCAGCCCAGCCATCCAAGGCAGCCAGGACACGGAAAGACCTCACAGAAATAAGGGCAACTCTCTCCCAGTGCTACCAGGGGTGGATTTGGCATGGAAGGTGCTAAAGGTTTGCCAATGACAATCAGCCACTAACAGCAAGATGCAGGATATGCTGAAAACCTGGACCAAAAAAAAGGTCTGCTTTGCACCTCTGAGACCTCTCCAGCTTCCAGCACCTGATCCCTTCTGGCTTTCTGTAGGGCTGCACTGGGCAGTGGCAAGGTTTCAGAGTGGCACAAGCACCGAGCAAAGCCCGTGTGCAGCTGCAAAGAGCCTGCCACGTTGCTCCTTGGTGCATACTCAGGCCCCCCTCTAAAAACCCTCCATGCTTTTTATTGTGCACTGCTGTGAGTTGGAGAATTGCTGTTAAACAGAGAGGAGACGTGAAACACTGCCAACAATTGTCTTCTGCAGGGGTGAGGACAGACCTCAGCCCCCCTCAGAGCTCTGTCCTGGTGTGTGCTCACACACATCCCTCTGGGGCCTTGCTCCTGGTGGAGCTGGAGCCCTGCCTTTCAGCTCTCTGCTTTCAGCCGTGGAATGCCAAAGCAAGGCTTTTTGTGCTGCTCCATGGCGGAGTGTCTCCAGCATGCACTAGAAAACAGCGTTCAGAATGCTCAAAATGCACCTAAAACCAACTGCTTATGTGGGAGCAGCAGGAAAAGGAAACTTCTTCCACTGCTGCACAGCAGCTGTCCCTCAATGACTCTTCCAGGTACTGGCAGCTTATCTAGCTCACATAATCTGCCTGAGATCGTCTGCATTTATCACTTTTGCCATGGTGTTTGAGCACCTTGCAAGCTATACCAGCTCTCTGCAACACAGGGAGCTGCTGCTGCCTGCTGGGGATGGGTGGGGAGCTGGTGGGGATGGCATGTGTGAGTCCTGGGGATGGGAGATGTCCCCCCACAGCCCCTCTCTGCCAGGCGGCCCAAAGCTTGCTCCCCTTGCCTGTAGAGAATGACTCCACAGCGTGAGCATCTCTCTTACCCTGGGGTAAGCAGCAAAGACCCCGAGCTTGATTTCTGCTCCTCTTTGAACCTAGATGAAAAAAAGCCTTTAAAATCTCCCACTTCAGCCTCCTTTTCTTGTCTGCAAGCAGAAAGCCTGCAGGGCACAGGAAGGACAGCAGGCAAGCACCCCAAGGCACCCACTAGCAGCCCTTGGGGGACACCAGCAGTGCCCCCAGCCCGATGGGTGACAGTGACCAAGCTTGCCACTGGCTCTGCTGAGCGCGGCCGCCCCGAGCTGTGCCACCGCCGCTCTCCGTTCCTGTGAGAAAATCCTGCACGGCGTCTGGCCACAGATGTTTGGGCAGCCACACACCCTGCCTGGCCTGCAGCAGCCAGCCCCTGAGGAGAGAGGCGAACTGCTCCCCCAAACACAGAACCTCGTGCCTGGATGCACAAGGCAGGTCTCCGGCAAAGGCCAGGCACCACGGGCAGGGCGCTGCAGTGACCCAGGATTTAGTCGTTGCATCTGCCTCTGGTTTCATCCCTGTCAAGTGGCATAAACAATCAAATCAGCATAAACAAGGGCATTTGGTGGAGGCTTTTAGGTTCTTATCTTGCTTTTAATGATTCATTCAGCTTCCCTCGGCTCTTGCAACTCAAGCCCTCTCCATTCTTCCTCATCAAAAGCTGCCGGGAGCCACCCCGGGCAGCGCTGGCTGGATAAATTAAAGGGACTCGGGCTGCGACAACTTAAGGACTCGTAAGGGGAGGACGAGTTCTCTGCAGAGGCACACAGAAATAAGCCACATTTGCTTGAGTTTATTATCCCTAACTAGCAGCTCCATGGACACTGCTGCTGCCACCACCTTCAGCCACGCCGCATTTCCCGACGGAATCATCATTTCCATGCCCCATACCCCTGTGTCAGGCAGCCTGAGCAGCTCTCAGCCAGGGCAGAGAGAGCCTCCAGCACATCTCACATCCGTCAGGCAGCTCTCCCTGCTCCGTGATGCTGATGTATGGTCTCCTTGTCCAGCTGCCAGAGGAACCCCTTATATCAGATAGCTTGTATCTCAAAATAAGCCCTGGAAAAATAACACAGGCTTTATTTGTCATTCACTCTGGGAAAGTTCTGAGCTAATAAATAAAGTGAAGTTATTTTAAAGAGCAATAACTTTCCTAAAAACTTCAGCTCAGGGCTCTGACAGAAATAACAATACCTCCGTTGCCTAAACACCCATCAGCTCTGCTTCTGCAAACTTTGGTTTCTTTGGCTCCAAAGAACAAAACTCTGCAAATGAATTTGCTTCACACTCATGTAATTAGCAATTAGCTCCCTGGTGGAAAATGATTCCCCCACACAATATTTGGGTGAATCATACCCAGGTGGTTTTTTTTTAAACTTGTTTTGTTCATGTGCACATTCATAAACACAGAGGCACATCAGAATCTTGGACTAACTCTTCCCTTTGATCTGCTCTTCATTTCGATGCAATTGAAACCAGAGGTCTTAAACCACAGGAAACTTTAAGTGTTAATGCTGGTATTAGCAATCCCACTGCCCCACTGGCACTAGAAGTCAGAGATGGGGTCCTGCTTCCTGGTGTCAGGCCAGGACTCCTGAGGACAGCTTAAGAATTCCTGCACAGTTTTGGGAAGCTATTTACAGTGCTTGAGCCAAGAGGTGAGAGTGTAACTCCCTCAGTGGAGAGCAGACATGTGAGAAGCACAGCACCATGCAGGACAAGAACCCTTTGCCCTAAGCTGGATTTTGGACCCTTATTTTCACATGATAGATCGGGGCTTGTCTTCCTCTCCTGCCCCCAGCTCATGCGTGGCACAAAAAGTTTCCAACCTCTTTTTCAGGGTACAAAGTGGCTTTGTGCAGTAACTGAATTAAATTGGACTCACTTTGGCCTAAACCTCATGCAGCAGCCTCAGGAGACACCCCTCCAGCAACAAATATATTTCTACTTATTCTCCTTTTCCTGTGGTGGCAGACATGGCCTTTTATCACTTGCCCAGCTGGGTAGATTGGCAGGATGATGGAAAAATGAAAGAGCCTCACTAAATTCAGTCAGTGATGTTGGCCAAGTTCGATTGAGTCCCCCCTGCTGAGGACAGTGACACAACCTAATCATTCAGTGGAGCCTCTGCAACCTCGTGCATCCATGGCTGTATATGTATTTTCGTATTTTCACAGAATAATTGGATGTTCTGTGCTGGAAGATTATGTTATTCCAGCACCCCTGCCATGGGCAGGGATGCCACCCACTTGAGCACGTTGTCCAAGGCCACTTCCAACCTGGCCTTCAACAATTCCAGAGACAGGGCATCCATAGCTTCTCTGGGCAACCTGTTCCAGTGTCTCACTTAAGGTTATGAGGGCAAGTGATGTGAAGATGAGCTTCAAAGCCATTTAAACCCTTGGGTTGGTTCAGCTCCCAAATCAGCAAGAGAAACAGCCTTAAGGCTTTGCCCTGACAGAGAAGGTTTGTGTACACTTTGGGTCTAATCCAGGAGTCCTCAGTCACCTCTTAAAGGTAACAGAAATCCCCCTGGCCTTGCAAAGCAGCCTGGCATCTGTACCCATGAAAGAAATGTAGGATGGGAGCCACAGGGGGGTTTTTGCCTTCCTTTCAGACTGCCTGAGACGGGGACCAGTGGGAGTAGTGGAAAGCCATCTGCTCCCAGTGGGGAAAGCGAGCACTGCTCTGATGGGATGATCACGTTAAGGGCAGAGCTGTCCCCGCACTTCATTTGTGTGCAGCCTGTGCCAGCCCACCTCCTGAATTGTTCCAATACACAGCTCAACCAGAACTGCTAACTTTAGGCCTCTGCTGGCATTTCTGCTCGCAAAGTTCACAGGGTACCAAGTGCTTTTTTGTTGGGACTGGTTTCCCCATCTGAAGGGAAACGTGACTTTACTGACAAGCGAGGATTCTGAATTCTGCCCTGCCCCGCGCACATTGCAGTGCTGCTTGGGGATAAAAAAAGCTCACGGTCTGTTTTTACGTTCTCTTTCTCCTGTATACTATTTAACATTGTTTCACAGCAACTCAATAACAGCGTGCATGATATGCTCCATTTCTCCCAGCACGGTGAACCCAAATTTCACGTATCAGAGAGCTGCTCCCCATGCTGAATGAGACGCTGGACCTCACTAGAGTGGAACTCTCCTCCCTTGAACTGTCACTGGGAAATTTGCCACAAAGGGACTCAGTGAACATGAGCTTAGATTAAATTTAAAACTGAAAAAAAACCCCCACAAAACCTTTATAAAATGAAGGAATCTGTCTCCTCTTAAGGTGGGTCCAAAGCTGAAAGGCTGCAGCAAAAGCAAGCAGGGCAGCAGCTCTCCTCATGTTCAGAGGGGCCAGACAGACTCCCTGCCTTATGTAAAATGTGCTCATGTTGTTCCTGGCCTCCTTAAGGATTCCCAAAGTTGTCCATCCTCCTCTGCTGAGGATCTGCAGCAGTGATATCACTTCATGGCCCACCTGGAAAGCACAGAGCCTGGCCCCGGTCCTGCACGGACTGCTTCACTGGCTTCAGCAGGCTGTGGTGATTTACACTCTGTAAGGAGCTGGCTGTGTTTCTGGCTGGGAATTAGATTTGATTGCTTGTTTGGGTTTCAGTGCACCAAGTGGGGCAGCTGCTGTGTGGGGTGAGTGGCCAGTGGCAATGGATCTGCTCAGCCTCACTGGTTTGCTGGCAGAGTGAAGAAAAGGCCTTTGATGTTTTGTCTTCCTCTCCCGCCCCCAGCTCACGTGTGGCACGAAAAGTTTCCAACCTCTTTTTCAGGGTACAAAGTGGCTTTGTGCAGTAACTGAATTAAATTTGAAGAGAAAGTGAGCCATCAACCAGAGGTGTCTGGTGTCAGGGCAGGAAATTTGAGGATAAGCATCTAAGAGCACTCTGTGCGTATCTTGTGCGTAGTTCAGATGGCTTCAGCCTGGTCCAGCTCCCATGAAAGGATGGCAGTGAAAGCCAGTGACAATAGTTAAGGGATCTGAGAGAGGCTGAGGCTTTGAAAATATCTCAGAAGTGGAAAAGAAGGAGGAAGAATAAGTGGTGAGTTTTCAAAGGAGCGAGCTCACCTGAGGGGTGCGTGGGAGGATATACAGGGCTGCAGAAGTTCTTGGACAGGCTGAGAAAAATGTAAAATATTTGTGTATACACCCATGTCCACGGGTGTATACACATACAAATGGGCTAATACACATCTATATGCATTTTTAACTCGAGCTTGGAGAGAACTGAGAGCCTTCAAAGGAGGACAAGGGAGTGGGAAGATGAAGTCTGAAGAAACTAATGCAAAGTAGCACACATACCAGTGGCAAAAGACCCAAACTACTCCTACATGCCCTACATTGTAAATCAGCTGAAGCTGCTCCTGGAAACGACTTCCCAGCAGTCAGCCCGGCGAAGAACTCTGACATCATGAAAACAAAATACAACCTTTCGCTGTGCAAACAGCAGATTGAAAAAAATGGTACCAAACCAGCACAATAACATTCAGTAAAGCAGCTGCAAGGGCACATATGAGGTTTCTGTTATTCCACTTCAGAAAGGGAGAACATCAAGTAACAGGGTGACAACTGATAAAGGAGTGCAGAGATTTCCATACTAAGCCAGGCTGCACACAGAGGATTTGTTTAGCTTAAAGATAAAGCAATATATAAAAGGTCTGCCTGACACTTCTCATTTATCCTTCCTTGACACAAGAATAAATGATCTCGGTGAAATGAAAAAGCAACAGATTTCAAAGAAACAAAAGGGTTTTTATATTCTTACCTACAGTGCACCAAACTGTGGCACTGACACGTTGTTGAGATCAGGAAATTAGCATGACTAAAGACAGAATCAGATGTTTATGGGGAAAATACAGGTACTTTAAATTAAAGTTTAGGGGAAAAAAATCATGCAAGTCCTTTTGCTATTACGAAGAAATACTAACATATACACTTTCTCATTCAATCCAGGCCAAACAACTAGGAACAAAGAATTGGTCCAATGATGCTAGAAGGTAGCCCCAAACAAGTGATTCTGGAAATGGTGCAGCTCTCCCACCACCTTTCTCTGTGTCCTGAGCTGGGTGCATAGAAAAGGGAGACGATGATGGGCAGGGAGCCCAGCACCAGTGAGACCACCAAAAGGTCTTTCAACTCCCATGGCCACCTCTCAGCATGGTTGTTCAAGGGCCTGGTAAAGGCTGAAGAGCAGCTGAGGTCTGGAAAGCTCACCTGGCATGTGTGGACCCATAAGAGGGAGGCAGCCTTCTGCTCCTTTGGGAGAGTCTGGCCTAACCTGCATGGCCAACAGCACAGCAATGAGGGGATCCCAAGGAATCCAGATGATTATTTTGGAACATGTAACTGCATGCAGGAAGGTGAACAAAACCAAAATTTGCTGTGTCTGTGGAAAGCAAAAAGAGTTGAATTGACTGGATAAGGGGAGTAATTTAACTCCCTTTTTTCTCTGAGCCTATGTAAGACTCAGCATAACCCATGGAGGAGGGTTTCCCCTGGCTGTCAGTGGACAGGATTTCAGCCATCAGCTGTTTTTATCCTACAGCAACTTTATTTCCCCACGCTCCCTCCCTGGCTTGACTCCTTCCAACCTTGTGCTTCACGACCGGGTTGGAAGAGAAGGGTTTGGAAATGAAATCACTGTGAGATGCAGAGGGCAAACAGGCAGCCCAGGGTGCAGCTCCAGAGGTCACATCCTCCTGTCCATTCCTATGGGAAAGTGCTCTCTAGATCTGCTCACACCCTTCTCCAACAGCTTTGGAGCCCCAAGCTGACCACCCAGTCACAAGCCTGTGATGCCTTTCCCTGGCTGGGGTACCCTGGGCAGGGATGCTCTGCTGCAGGAACAAAAGGCTTTCTCCCCTCTCTGTCTTTGCTGGGACCATGATGGTGTCACCCAGAGTCAGAAAGTGACTCTCCCTGAGAGAGAGAGAGTGAGCAAAGGGGCTGCTCCTTATCAATGGTGGGGGTACAGAAAGGGACAAGATCTTCCCACAGAGGGCTCAGCTTTGTGGTGGGAATGAAACTCCAGCTCCTGGCAAGATCCACAAACCAAGCCAAATCAAACCACTCACTGTGGCAGGGAGATGTTTGCAGAGTGAAACAGCTTAATTGCTGATCTTTGTGTACCCTTGGACACGCTGATATTTTCTTCCTGTGCCACAGAAGCACGGACATCTTTCATGTGGAACAGCTCAGGATGATGGATCGGGAGGAGAAGCAACACAGGAACAACGTGACTCTGCCAAGGTCCTGCTCAGCACCTGGGCTGGGCACAGGACTGAGTCTGCTGGAGGGCTCTGCCCATCTGGCCCCCCTAAAAGTGCTCTCCAACAGTGAGTAGTTCTGGCTCGGGGCTTCCCAGCCACAGAAAAGCACGGAGCTTTGCCTGGTACTGAGCAAGGGCAGCCAGGGGCTAGGCATGGTGATGCCTGCAGCAAAGGCAGGGGTGCACAGAGGCCTGCTGGTCACTAGAACTGGTTACTAGTTCCCTTTCAATGGAGCCACCAAAGGGAAAATGACCCTAATGCTGTTCCCAGCCCCTGCTCTGACCTCAGGAAACCCAGTGGGCCACCATCTCTTGTCCTGTTTGCTACAGGGTGATGAAGGTGGGTGACATGTACAAGCCAGCCTCCTGGGACTGCTGGAGCACACACACCCACAGGAAATCTCCACTCCAGATCTCCCCACAGTCTCTTTACAGAGAGACTGGAAGGGTAACACACATATTTTCTGTTGCTGCACTGCTCCCAAAGGCAGCATGGTCTACCAGAATGAGGAGATCTGCGTTTGCCCAGGTTCTCTGCAAAGTGTTGGACTTGTTGGACTCTCTTCATCCTGTTTGCCATCCTGTTTGCCAGGCTCAGACTGGCATTCAGACAATGTAAGTTTGTGATTTCCTTCCAAAGGCATCCCATGGAAAATGTTTAGAGGTGTTTATCCCCAAAGAAGCTCTCAAGCAGTACTACAGAAGAGCTGGGGGGGTTTCCTTCTTGCCCCCCATGGGGGTTGCATCACCATGGGGCAGTGGGAAAGTCCCCAAGTCCCCTCATTCCTCTTGCACTGTCCCTGTGAGACAAACAACCCTTTGGTGTGTGACCACGCAAGGGCAATCGTGTCTGGCCAAGACCCAGTTCCACCACGGCACTGGGGCCAGGAGAACAGATGCAAAATGGCCCCATGCAATTTAATGGGGCTTTGGGAGGTCCCCTTGTCCCTGGAGGATCCGTGGAGAGAAACTGGATTTGGTTCATGGTAAAGGGAAGCTCAGGGTTGGACCATCACCGAGACAGAACGAAGGCTCTGGGTTTTGCATGGGCAGAGAGGAGGTGAACGGACACACATCCCAGGAGATCAGCTGGGCAAGCACACACTGAGGAATGGCCAGAGAAATCTCTGCCACCAGTGGCTTCAGGGTGCTCCCCACCCCATAAAACCCTGTCAGAAAAGCAGGAAAAGGGGAGGAGGGCAGCAGCTGGTAGGAGGGAAGTGCCAACTGTGAGAGTCTAAGACTCATCTGGGATGTACAGAAATGCAGCTGTGCCTGTCTCTGGCACATCCCCAGCAATTCCCCCAAAGCTGGGGATCAGACAGCTTCAATATAAAGAATCTTGATCCTTATAGAAGCTCCAACCCCACACCGGAGTCCTCTGGGAAATAAAACCAACGGTGACAAGTCCCTTCCCTTTGGAGCAGGAGCAGGAGCTGTGGCTTTGCATCACTAAGCACGTCAACACACATTGGACATGCTCTCCTGCAGTCCCAGCTACTATTTCTGTCCCTGGGTTTCCACAGCTTCTTCCAGAGATGCCAGTGTGGTATCCAATTAACTCATCAGTCACAGCTCCACGAGCTTTGCTGGGCGCAGACTCTCAACTACATAAATAATAAATAGGAAAACTAACATCTTGCTTCTGTTCCTCTGCTCCTTCCAACTGCAAATGTATCTGGTGCAGCCACCTTGGTGCATGCTCACACACACACACACACACATGCATGCACACAGAGGCACCAAGTGCCTGCACTCCACTTTGATTAATTGTGCATTTGGTGACGAGTTCAGCTTGTGGCAAGGCTGTACACAAGACTAGAAAACAAGGCTGGTTTAATAGACCTAATTTTCATTAATCTTGTTGCCTCTCTCTGCCTCGCTGCTGAAAGGAACTGAGGTTAATCAGGAAAAAGAAGTCTCTTTTGTAGAGCTGGTGGGAGGTTGCAACAGGGCTGCATTGGTTATTTTCCATATTCCCCTGAGGCTCATGTAGGAACAGACATTTAGTCCAAACTATATTACTTGGCTAACAAGATTTACAAGCAGTTTGAGATAATGCAATCATTTCCAAAATTAAGGAAGGGCATTCTCTGAAAAGCAAAGCTTGGGAGGGGGAAGCTGAGGGCTCATTTTCTCAAAATCCATTTTCTGCAGCCGGGGTTTTGCACATGTGTGTGTGTGTTGCTTTCAGACCATGACGACTGACTCAAAGGCCAGCTCTAGATTCAGAGCTAGCTTTCTGTGCAGCATCATTTTTCATCTTCATCCAGATTTTCTTCCCCTCCCTCTGCTTCCCATGAATCTTACACAAACAAACAGCACCTAGTCAGGGTGCCCAGCCTTGTCTCATCACCGTGTGCGCTACCCCATGCAGCCTTCGCTTGCAAGGAGCAGCGCAAGAGCAGAACATGCATCAATACCAACAGGAATGCTGAGCTAATGCAATAATGCTCTCCCAGATGGATGCCTGCTTTACAGTGTGTCAGATCCCCAGGGAGTCTGCCTGCTTCCTTGTTCACCTGAAGCTGTGCAGTAATGTCATTAGCTTTCCAAAATGATCGACGGTCGTCGAGCTACAGAAATCAGAGATGGAAAATCCATCTGCATCATGCTGCTGTCCACCACCACCTCACCTATGGATGCATCCATGCCTATACACACAAGCTTCCTGCCCGTGCAGGACCCCTCCCTATGGCTGAGTACATTTGGATTTTAAATTACTCCAGCGGAGGGGCTCCCAGCGTGTCCCTGGAAATCTCTGACATAACCATGCTGATGTCACCCACTGTACTGACAGTCCTTCCTCCCCGAAGGACTAATCTTCTCTTGCTCCATCACCCTTGCTGAGCTCCAGCATCCTGCTGAGCTCCCTGCCAGTAATCAGTCTTGTCTTGGTTCCACCAAGCTCTGCACACGCATTTCTGCTGCTTCACTGTAAGCAAATCCCTCAGGCTTTCTCTGCCCGTGTCTGTGGTCCTCCTGTGTGCTGTGTCCTGCAGTGTGCTGTGCACTGAACCGTGCCCATGCTGGCAGCTGAGGTTTTAGTGCAGAAGGATGAGGAGATGTGGGTAGCTGTGGCTGAAAGGGCAGGATGGCCAAGGCAGAGGAACTCTGAGGACTGTGCTCAGCACAGTGGAAGATGCACTGAGGTGTGACTGGAGCAGCAGAGGGAAGAGCAAAGGATTAAATCTTGCTCCCCCACCCCCCCAAAAAAATGGGGCAAATTAGAAATCCTGCATGGCTGTAAAGACAAACCACCTTCATGCAATTCATCTGCCAAGTTTCACGTGCGCAGCAGGGTCTGCTAAGGGCACAGGATGTTTAATATTAAATGTACGATTCATTATTTACACCGCAAAAAAGTGCACACTAAGGAAGCTCTTCTGAGCAATGTGCCAAGCCTGGCCCCAAAAAACGTCCCTGGCTCCTCCCAGCAAGGCCAAGGGGAACAAACTCTTTAAAAGTCTGGGAACGCATCCACCAGCAGCAGGGGTGTATGTAGGTCATGGTGATGCAGTGGAGCCTGGGGCTGGGGCCAGCGCTGTGGCTGGGGCTCTTTCCCCAACCTCCTCCTGCCAGCCCACGGCATGCTGCCCCTCCATGCCCTCCCTCCTGACCCAAACCATGGGCCAAAACTCCTGCCCTCCATCTTCTCTGATTTCTGACAAGGGGAAGGCAGCAAGGGGGGAAATAAATGATTTTGAAAGAGGACAATGACATCAACACAGAAAAGGGGTGAGAGGGGCTGGACAGGGAGCTCAGCAACCCAGGGTGTGAGCACAGGGGAACCCTGGACTCTGGATACAAGCTCAAGGGAATGGGACTGTGAGGCTGCAGGGAGGGATTCTTGAAAGAGGTGGAGGGGAAAACTCCAGATCTCTTTGGAAATCCCTTTCATTTCACAGGGTTACAAAACAGAGCTGGGTTGCCAAACAAATTCAAGGGAGTTAAAGCTAAGCGTACCTACCAAAGCCTTAGATCCACCCCCAGGCAGTGCTTCTTTGAGAGAAGAAAGAGTTTTCTTTTAACTGGTTAATAGTTCAGACTCTGGCCAAATTTGTAGGAGCCTGCAGAGAACCTGAGGATTAGCTCACATCGTTAATGTCTGCTCATTATCCTTGTGCTGCTGCTGGGAGCATAGATGGACCTTGCCTCCTGCAGCAGCTTTCTCTTGGGGTTGTGCCAGGCTGCCCCAAATCCAGCCCTGCCATCCCAAAACCACCCCATGGCTCATCCTGCCCCATCCCCATTATCTCTGAAAGTCCTGGCTGTTTTATTTTGGAAATATTGATAGCAGGAATCATGTTCTGAAGCAGAGAGTCAGCTCCTGGATTATGCCACCAGCAAGGCACACCACTGGCATGGCTGTGACAAAACCAATGTTTTCCAGGGGGTTTTGTGTTGATGCATTCTGAGTACCTCCCTGCCTGCCTCCCAGACACAGGAGCTGTTTAGGAGACATGACTTTTCAGAGAAAGCAGCTGTGGTATTTTCCCCTTGCACAGAGCAAGAAGGGGGGGGGGGAAGGGAAGAAGTTTCCAGCAAGAGCCAGCTGCACACAGTGTAAGAGACTTTCAGCTGATCCCTTTATTTCCACAGACTGTGATGAGCTGAAGTTGGACACTGTCATATCAGTGCTTCTTCCATAGAGCTTCCACCAGAACCTTCTCCAGCACTTCAGTGCTTTCCATTCCTGCACAGACTTGTATTTGTTGATGAGGAAACGGAAGTCAAAACTCCAGAAAATGTGTGTAAAATCCTATTGCACCCAAACTCCATGAAGATCAGACAGAGAATGTGCCTTCTTGAGACCAGTGCCTGTGTGCTTAGCAGCAAAACAGAGAGCTGGAGAAAGTTCCTTACCCAAATGTCACTACACTGAATATTTCCAAGTGTACCTGTTGGAAGCCCACACCCTTCAGCTTCCAGGTGCCCAGGGGATTGCACAGTGCACTTCCAAACCACTCACTGCTCCTTGGCAGGGCTGCTTTGCTCTGAGTCAGCAGAAGCTGCCTGAGACACTAAAGCTGCTCAGAGCTCAATGTGATGGAAGAAGCAGCAGGCAAAATCCTGTAACTCATCAGACAATGTAAGATATCATAAGTAATAAGCAGCAGTGGCAGTCTACAAAGTGGTTTATAAAGGGCTTGATGAGTAACTCAGCTGAGCCTCTGGATTACACACAAGACAAATCATTTCATTTCTGTCATGCAGCAGCCCATCTGCAGTGTGCAAGGAACCATCCCTGCTTCTCACATCTCAAGGGCTTCGGATAAAAGGGCGAGGATCACTGCCAAAACCAGGAAACACAAGGCAAATTTTTCACTTGCTCCTGAAAGAGATGAGTGATTCTGTATGCCAGATTTCTATAACTGGGGAGCACTTGATATGCACAGATGTGCAAAGCCTGAAATGGACACACAACTGTGAAAAGTTCAAGAAGGGGACCATGCTGGTTGATTGCTTTTCCCAAATTCAAAACCACATTTGCCTGGAGCCACCACCTTACATCCCTTAAAACTGCACTGATTTCTGCCCTGTGCAATACTGCTGAAATTCAGGGGACAAAATACCTGCAAGGGGGACCCAGAGTGAACCTGCACACTGTCAGGTGCAGGAGCTACAAGCACCCACTTCTCTGATCCAATCACCACCTCCAGCATTAGCAGCTCTGCTTCCTCAGCAGAGCCTCCCTGGCTATCTGCCCAGGGGATCCTACTGCTTCAGCTTTCCTAATCTCCCGGCATTCTTCACCAGACTGTCTCCATTCTGGCTTCTCACAGAGGGTCCCTGAGTAACCTACTCTCTACTGTGACTTGCTTGAATAATTCAGAGACATGGAGAAGCCAGCAAAGAACTTGTCCAGTTCTCCTGAGAGATTTGAGTCAGCATCTTTGCATCTACCTGCATCTACCAAGGAAAGCCGCTGCACATGCAGCATGTGTGTTGCATCCTAGGCACCTGCTTCCTTGCAGGTTGGCCTGGAAATGCACAGCAAGGCTGATGTGGCCAAAAGGCACTTGTCTCTTTGCAGAGTCAGACTGATAGTGGGCATTCACCCAGGACTGACAGGACTCCAGCCCTGATACCTCTCTGCTTGCACACAGACCGTGTGGGATGGGGTGGGCAGCTGAGCATGAGCCAGCTCATCCCCAGGCTCCTTGTGAGGTGAATCCTCCTTGCTGGACTCTGCAGAAGGCTCTGCAGAAGGATTTGGACAGGCTGAGGGCTCAAGGCCAGTGGTAGAAGGTTCCAAACTCCCTGCAGCATCACAGTCTGGGGGAAGAGTGGCCGCAGAACTGCCCAGCAGAAAAGGACCTGTGGGTGCTGGTTGACAGCACCTGAACACGAGCCAGCAGCGTGCCCAGGTGGCCAAGAAAGCCAAAGGCAGCCTGGCCTGGATCAGCAATAGTGTGGCCAGCAGGGCACTGATTCTTCCTCTGTACTTGGCACTTGTGAGGCCACAACTTGAGTGTCCAATTCTGGATCCCCCAATGCAGTAAGGACACCGAGGTGCTGGAGCGAGTCCAGAGAAGGGCAATGGAGCTGCTGAAAGGTCTGGAGCACAAACCCTGTGAGGAGCAGCTGGGAGGATTTAACCTGGAGAAAGGGGGCTCAGGGGGGACCTTATCACTCTACAGATCCCTGACAGGAGATTTGCCCCAAGGTGGAGGTTGGCCTCTTCTCCCAGGGAAATAGTGACAGGAGAAGATGAAATGGCCTCAAGCTGTTCAGATTGGACATCAGGAAGAATTTCTTCACTGAAAGGGTGGTCAGGCATTGGAACAGGCTGTGTTTCCACCACAGGGAAGTGGTGGAGTCAGTGGAAGTGTTCCAGAAATGACTGAATATGGCACTCAGTGCTCTGGTTTAGTTGACAAGGTGGTGTTTGGCCACTATTGATGATACCAGAGGTCTTTTCCAGTCTTAATGATTCTGTGATTCTAAGCAACAACTGTATGGCTCAGCACTACCCAGAGATGGTTTTAAACTCCAAAGGATTGTTTTTCACCGTGCCACAGAGCAGTATAAGGCACAGTTGTGCAAGCCAGGCTGGCTGGATGTGACACCAGGAGCACACCAAGCTGGGCCTAGGGTGCAGTCTGGCTTCCCAAAGCATGGGAAGATAAAGCACAGTCCAGCCTTCCCTCCAAATTCACCATCATGAAACATCTGCATTTTGCTGCCTTTATCCATCTGCTCCAAAGCAAAGATCCACATCTCTGATGGCAAAAAACAAGGCAAGAACAGCTGCCCTTCACCCAAGAACACAAAAACTACCCAGGGAAGTTTGTAAACCCTGGCTTCTGCTCTACAGCTGGGGGATTGTCAGTAAGGAGATGGGAACAGACCCCTTCTGGCTGAAAGATGGCTTCCAAGGGGGCTGTGGTGAGGCAGAACGTTTCTATTCTGAGCCACATCTCACAAGGTCTCCAGCACACAGCTGCTTTGCCAGACCTTGCTTTAACTTCTCTGGAATGATGGGAGGGGAGGGGCAGGCCATGGAGCCCTCCTTTCTGGGGGGCTGATTTTTGGCACCATGACAGTGGGCTTTCAGTTTCAAGGGGTCACAGAAATATGCCAGAGTGCTGTGGGCTGTGCTGTTCATCAGTTCAGTACACCTAATTCTGCAACATCAAATTTATCAGGCTCTCCAGTTCTCATTTCCTCATTTATTCTCCCAGGCTGAGATGGTCGATTTGTGCCTGTGTAGCTCCTCTACAAGGCAGATTCAGAGACTATCCCAGCTGGGTAGTAAAGCAGGATAACAGTGCATTGCAGCAGAGGAATTAGCAAATGGAAAGGAAAGCAGAGGGAGGGGATGAGCATGGATGAGAGCTGGCATGAGCCATCACGTCTGCAGTGATTTATTTTCAATTTCACTTATGAAAACCTCCCTGGGTACAGATTGCCTTTCCCCACGTCGTCTTCATTATCACTCCACCTTGAGACTGGGTGATGTGGGCGTTTGATAGACTACCTGGAAGCCTGGCTTATTTCCCTGGTGTTTCCCTGTGGTGTGATGAAACTTCTGCTTCAGAGAGCTGTGCCAGCCACGCCAGGCAAAGCCCTTGCTGTCCCCAAGGCAGCCCTGTGTTGCAGAGCCCTAAAGAACAACTGTGTCCCCACCTCTGAGGTGGGAATCTCAGTTCCTTACAAGTGGAGGGTCTGCACACCAGCCAGCACAGGATCTCTTCATGTGGGAAGCAAAACTGAGGAGGGAATTTCCTCCTCTTGCACTGACAGAGACCACAAACATCTCCCTTGCAGGTGACAAGCTGTCAATGACTCTTAAGTGTGCTGGACCATGCTCAAGAAAGCATCTCGTCACATTAATAGCATTATCACTTATCAATCAGCTTTTATTCTCTCCTGCTTTTTTGGTCATCAAAGTGTTGAGGGCTGGTGCTGCTCCAAAGAATTGTGTTCCTTCTGCAAGGGTTTTGCACCCATCCCTTCTTCCCAAATTGCTCTTGTCTTCCACATCCCTCCAGGTTTGTGAGACCTATCAGCCAGACCCAGGAGCACTTGCCATCCTGCATTTTGGACTCTGGACAGGACAAACTGCAGAAAAACTAAACAGAGGGCACTGATTTCACAAGTCGAACGCTTCTCTGGAGCAATGGAAAAACACCTGCTTTCCCTGTTAAACCAGGATTTGTGCATCTGCCTTCAGCGTCTCGCACAAGGAATTATGGCTGCCTCATCGTCAGGATTTAGAGCTGCAGTCAGCTCAGAAAGATCACGAGGCTGTGTTTACTTTCTGACAGATGTATGGCTTTATCACATCCTCTCCTTTGAATACGCAACCCCTCGAGTACATAGGCCCAAGGTGTCTTCAGGCAGAGCTCCGACAACACGAGTGAGAGAAGATCCTGCCTTTTTCCTGGGTTAAGCTCCCAGTCCAAGCACAGCAGGACTGATGGCACAAGGCATGCTGGAGAACGTGTTTCCTCACTTGTGCATGTACCATTTTGGGTCTAATTCATCCTGGCTGACAGCTACTAATTCGACAAGTACTTTAACCAGACATGTTTTTAGAGTGCTTCCCTCGCTCATGCGTGCTGGGCTACACGCTTGCACACTGTGACTGTGCATCTAAAATTATGGTAGCTGATAAACTGAAGGCAGAAAAGGCAGTTAGAGCTCAAGCAGAAGCCTGCCAAGTTTCTAATAAAATTCAAAACACAGCAATATTTAAGAGCGTACACGAAGCCAGCGTTTGTCTGTGTTTCAGTCTGCCTTGAAATCCCCTGAGCAATCAACCCACATGGAGGCAGCTTAAGGAATGGAAAAATCAGTCACTTCTATTTCTCATGTCTTTTTTAGTCTGCAAAGTACAATTTGCAGTGGGAAAATAGGATCCAAACCACTCACTCTGCAACAAAAGCGATTTTGGTTGTTTTCAACTTGAGAAAACCAATGATAGCACTTCCTAAGGCCTGTCATGACAGCAGCCCATTGGGTGCCTGACCAATCACCTATCCTCAATATGGTGTTTCTTAAAAGAAACCCCAAGTCCCCAAATGATCCTTTAGTTCCATGGGCACTAAAGAAACTTGCTTACAAGTCTAAGTAACAAAATAAAAATCAATTCCTCCCGCTATAACTACTGCAATTCTTAGCTATTTAGTGCCCTGCTCGCAAGCACAGGTTTTTAGTCACTTCTTGTTAAATATCCAGAAGGAAAAAGGCACTTGTGCTGCTTCTGTGGTTGTGTCCTCCATCTCTTACAGAGCAGGTTTGGGAGATTTCAACTGCTAAGTTGAGAGTCCTGCAATGAAAACAGAAGAAACAGCTCTCTGCTGCCAAAAAGTGCCCCTCAGAGGCCTTCTCCAGGCCTAGATGGATAGCTGGAGAAATCTTTATGAAAGCTTTCACCAAGCAATGCCAATGGTGATATTGCAGGTGATATTTCCTGAGCTCTGATGATGTTAAGTTGCATGCTGGTGTTTGGCATAACCCCTTAAAATCACCTTGTGCAATACGTTCATTTTTCTAAATATGTTAGGTGACATTTTAGCTGCTTGTTTTACCAACTGGAATTCCAGCTCACATGGTATGAGAAGTAGTGCCCAACAACGAGAAATACCTTTGTTTGTGAAAATTTTGGCTCTGAATTTCACATCTGAAGTACTAATTGCCCTTATGGTTGGAGCTTTTCCCAGTTTTCCTTTTGAATATAAGGCATCTCAGATCCTTAAACAAGGCAGCATGAATCACTACATTTGAGTGGAGGCCACTTGCAGCTCTGGCTTAAGGAAAATCTCTTTATTTCCTCTAAAAGTCCACAATTCTCCTTAGAAAAATAAAATTTACTATCAGACCCGCCCAAAAATATCTTGCTAGAAGTTTTTTCCCCACCCAAAACTTACCTTGGAACTATTTTCTGAAAATGCCAAGCCCTCTCTAGTCTTCAAACAAAATGTTTGAGTACCACATTTCCCCTGACTAATTTTTACAGTATTATTTTCAGTGTTCTTTTTAAATCCTATTATTATTATTATTATTATTATCATCATTATTATTATCATTATTATTATCATTATTATTATTCCTATTTCCCTGCCATTACTTTACATCTTCACTGTTACAGATTCCTACCAACTTCTTTGACTTTCAGCATTTCATTAATTTCTCAAAACTGTCAAAAAATGAAGGGGAAGAACAACTGTTGCCTTAATTTTCTTTGCTAAACAGTTTTCTACATACTGAAATTCAAGTTACTGTAGCCGTGGTTTTGCTTTTCATTTGCCATATCAGAGATTTCTTCCCATAAACTCAGGGAATTCTGGGAAAGATGGTGAGTAGAAAAAGAGATGTTAAAAGAAAAAAGTAAATAAAGAATTTCTTCCCCACCCCTCCCAGGGCCTTGACAGTCACACATGGTCCTGTTTGTAAAGATTGAGTAAGAGCCAGAAAACAAAGAAAAGGTGATGATTCCAGGTTTTGGGTTGGTTTAGGGATTTTTCCTGGATTTATCTAGCATTGGTTTATTTCAATACTCTGAGGTTTTGTATCTTTTCAGTTAAATTTCTTTTCTCTCTCTTCAACGAGGGACTACGAAATTCAGATTATAACTTTTCCTACTTAATATTTCACCAGATCACCTGGCATTTCTCTCCATGAGCAGGGCCCAGCACTGATTATCTCTGGTTATGGGAATAATTAACTTCCCAGAGGCCAACTGGGGAGTTAATTATTGCGTCGTGCGCGAGCACGGTTCCGCCATCCTCTGGAGATGCAAGCTCGCATCCCCTGCCCTGGGGTCTGGTCAGGGTGTGCCCCAAAGGCTCTGGCCTGGGGAAACGCTGTCTCCAAGGTCAATCCAGCCCTGGAAAGCCCAGGCACGGGCAGTTTCCTGGTTACAAGGTATTTGTCTTCTGCACAGAGCGGCCGCTTCCCGCTGGTGAGATACAGGGCACGAAAGCTCTGGGGCATTATCAGCCTAAGTCAACACATACTATTAATTATCATTACTTCTGCACTGCATATTGCCTGGCACCCTTGGCCAGATTTAGCTCTGCTTTCTGCACCACAGCTCTACACATGCCCATTACCACACAGTTTACAAACAATGCAATTGCTTTGGTAGCTACAGATATGGCAGAAAGACATTTTTTTTTAATCTCTTGGACCATCAGAAAACCTCCAGGCTAAAAAAAAAAATAACAACCCAAAACCCAAACTCAACAATAAAATGATTGTTACAGGGATTAAATGATTTTTTTCCCCCCAGACTTGAGTGGTTTTGCCTTTTTCCTGGTTATTATGGGTTACTGCCCTAACCGTGCTGGCAGCAGCACTGCCAGGCCCTGGTGAGAAGGGGAGCAGAGGAGTGTGAGCAGCTGGGTGCTGCTGACCTGGGAAAAAGCAATTCATTGCAAGTGACCAGCTCAGACAGGGACAGAGGGAATCACTGCCCCATAATGGCAAAGTTTCAGCTATTCTCAAAGTACAACTAAGACTCTCTGCTTTTAATTCTGAAGCAAAACTCTTAGAGTCCTTTAAACTGTCAGAATTAAGAAAGGTTAAAAAAAAAGAAAAAGGAAAACCTGGAATAAGGAGAAATTAACATTCAGAGAACATTCCTGATACCTCTCAATTTCTCATGCTGGAGAGGAAGATAAATGCTAAAATCTTAAGCTTTCCTACTTCCACTATCTGTCATAGACAGAAAATCCTGGCTTTGCAGGTGAACACCATGGACCCACACTGTTTTGGACAATGATACCACGTTCGTGGTGTGTAGTATCCTGTCCATCCAGCCTGACCAGATGTGCCTTTGTTTGGGCCATCAGATCAATGCTCTTACATTTTTGGAGAGCTCTGTGTCTCTCAGGTACACGGATCAGGACCTCCAAGCCAGGAGCAGCTGTCCTGGTTTTCCCTTATAATGCACATTAAGGGACACAGAATTGACTAGGGGTTAAGGAATATGAAAGACCTCAAGGAATTATTCAAAAAAAACCCCCAAAACTATGTCCCAAACACATGAGGTTCTATTCCAGGTTTGAAATGCAGTGTATAGAGCTGCAGCCAGCCTTTCAGCCCAGCAAATGCTAAAGTACATTAGAAACTCTGGGAAGGTCTGCTGGTTTCCCTCAGGAGACTGGAGCCAGCCAGAGGAGGCTGTGAATAGGACACAACTGCTGTTTTTCTCCTCCCAGCAGACCCAAGTCCCACCTGTGGGCTGCTGAATTTCTAAGAGCTCAGCCCAAAGCCCCTGGGCTGGCAGGGGAGTTGTTACAACGCTGCAGGCTGCCCCCAGACCCCTCTGCCTCCATTTCCCATCTGCAAGGGCAAGATCTATGGGGGGGGTTTAGGTTTCTAGAAAGTCTGCAGATTCCTGTGAGTGGGATGGTGCTGGCGTGGCATTGGATGTGGAAATGCTGCTCCATCACCTGAAGGAATGAGCTACTGTGGGCGCAGGGAGAGAGTGAGTGAGAGGTGATACAGGCAAACTGGAGATGCCACACGCAGCAGGGCAAAGATTTCCCCCACTGGCCTCAGACACCTATTTTTAAACTATTGCATATGTTTCCTTTCATTACCAGTCATACTCATTTGCTTTGAAAGGAGGTTACAAATAAGGAGAAAGTCCCTTGTTAATTGACTGGATGATTTATTGCATCCTCCCTCTCTTAGCAGCCACACAGGCTTAAAAGCTGTGTGAGGAATAGCTGCTCAGCTTTTGTTTGGAAATGAGCTGGGTGAAGACTAACGTGGAGGAGATGGGAATAATCCCAGCCACTGGTTGCCTGGTTTTTAACTACAGACAGCTCTTTGGTGGGGAGGGGTCCCCAAAAAGGAGGTCCTCCCTGCACTGTGCTGGTCACAGTCAAAATCTGCCCACCACTCTGTCAGCAACGTGTCTGGTGTTTGGAGCATCAAAACTTGCTCACACTTGGCACCTCTGAAAGATGTAAATACAGACAGGGTAAGCGGACAGAAATTCTCTAAAATCTCATTTACAGGCATTTTTAAAATGCACAGAAGTAGCCTTACTCCCTGCTAACCCAGAGGGCAACTTGTGATGTCCTCAAAGTCAGTCCCAGCAACTGATTTAGAAAACAGGTTTCAGGATGCTTTCAGACAGGCCAGGGAGAATTTGGCTTCCCTGGTAATGAGAGAGGGGGAGGAAAAAGGTAAAAAAGTCTAAAGGAAAAGGAAAAAGAGTATAAGGAGTAGCATAATGGAATGGAGAAAGGAATAAAGAAGAGAAAGTGGAAACAAAGTTTAAAACAAGCTTAAAAAGCCACCAAGGGAACAGAAAGTAAAGTGGACCCCTGATCTCCAACCAGGTGTTTGAGTGTCTTGGTTCTGGGTATGAACAGAAGAGCTTGGACAGGCAGGGCCAGAGGGATGTTATTTGGAGCAGCTTGCTGGCTTTCCCTAGAGTTTAATAATAGCAACTGTATTTATACGACTAAAATGTTTTTGTTAAAAGGCTAAGTACTGGTATGTCATGCTAGTCACTTTAATTTAAAATAAATTCTAAAAGTTCTCACTGGAAAGGCTTGCAGCTAACTATAAATATATGCAATATGCTGATGGATTTTTTTTTAAAGCAAATTTATTCTTCTTCAGAGGCACTAAATTGCACAACTGCGCAGCATTTCTGTGTCACAAATTTTAAGGGGCCCTGGGAGTCAGGATTTCTAACTGATCTGGCTGTATTTTTATTTTTTTTTTTAGCCCTACTGCATGTAGCAGCAGCTCTGGCTGGCTTGATGTGGGTTTTTGATACATGAAGAGATTCAAAGAGATAGGTGAGAGATAAAGGGAAAAATGAAAAAGGAAGAGTCCTGGGCAGGGTGACAGCACTTTTCATCCCTGTTACTCCGAGCATTTGGATGACAAAAATCCACATTTTACACTTCCTTCCGCTGCAAACTCATTGCTTTGAGAGGTGGCCAACAGAGAGCAGAGCCCAGGTGAATCTTTTGGCTCCTGCAAAGTGAAGAGTGCCAATCCCACCTCCTGTGCCCTGTGAGAGCAGCAGGCTGCCCTTTGCACCTTTCCATCTCCTTTGTGAGCCTCGGGATGCGCTTGAACCCCCAGATTCTGTGAACTGGCCCAGCCCTGGCTACTGCAGCAGTGCCTTGGCCAGCAGCACCCAGCCAGCAAGGAGAGAGCAACCAGGCAGGGTCAGGAGTGCCAAAGCAGCCCTGGTGAGTCCCTCACCCAGGACTCCAGCCCCTGGTGAGCTCTCTGGTACGTGCTGCCCCTCCATCCCACTGGGGTGGTCGCTCCATCCACCGGCCTCCGCCAGGAGCGGCCTTTTCATTGCAGTTTTGTAAAGGATAATTCTGGTGAATTCCTTGGATGGGGCTGAAGTCAGCCTGCTACCAGATAGCAGGAAATATTTATAACAATCACTTCCAACTGCAGCCTTTCATCTGAAATCTAAACAGAAAGCTGAAATCCCAGGCCTGTAAGTTGATACCTTGGCTATATATGGTCAAAGAACTCCATGGGGGAGAAAAAGATGCTAAGTCCCCAGCACTCCTCATACACTCCAAGAAGATCCATTAACCTCTGTAAAATTAGCAAGCCCGTACCGTCAATTAGCTTTGAAGTATGATTGTCACGCTGTTGCATTAAGAGCTCTGCTCTCCCAGGGATGTCTCAGCATGTCACACTCACAGCCACGTGTACGGCAGGGCGCAGATTCTCTAAATGCTCAGAGACGTCCCCCAGCCTCGTGTGCCTGTGACAGCAGGTGGGAATCATAAAGCGCTGCTAACTCCAGCAAAGTTATGGGGTGACCCCCTGCACTCCTGCAGGAAAGCACTGCCAGGCAGAGGCAGGGCATTTTACAAGACACAAGAACACAGGAATGGTGTTTTCTGGTATGCAGGCTGGCAAAAAATGACAGCAAAACCAACTCCTGCGTGAAAAGGGACCTAGAAAATCACCAGGCATTGAGAAATGCATTGATTCAGACTCTACTAGTGACTATGACTTATTCTTTCTGAAGGAGTTCTTCTGATTGCAAAAGTCCCCATTTTACTCTATTTTTTTTTAAGAACTCCCACCACACGTCCTTCTGCAGCAGCAGGACATGAACTGCAGAGCTTCACTCACAGGTGCTTCCACATTCAGCAGAGCACAAGGTCCTTCCTCGCACCCTGGGGCATGGGTGGGATGGAGGTGTTTCCTTGTTGCCCTCCTCTGCTTCTACCTAAGCATCTGCTGACAGGAACAGGTTGTCCAGAGAAGCTGTGGCTGCCCATCCCTGGAAGTGTCCAAGGCCAGGCTGGATGGGGCTCTGAGCAACTTGCTCTAGTGGAAGGTGTCCCTGCCCACAGCAGGAGGGTAGGACTGAGGTGATCTTTAAGGTCCCTTCCAAAGTAAATCATTCTATGATTCTACGGTTCTATGATGTATGTTTAAAACCAGGCAGGCCTGAAAAACAGCATTGCAGGATTTTCTTATGGGGGGGAAGAACAGGTTCATGGCCCCTGAAGAATCAACAGCTTTGACCCTGTGATATTAAAAGCCTTTTCTCGTCGAGACTCTGCTGCTCACCACGGAGATGGCACCGTGCTCAAAAGCCAGGAGCTGGCATTCCTGCTCTCAGCCTGCTGCATGTAGGCTTCTAACAGCTCACCCATAATGTTAATCTCAAGCCAGTCAAGTGAGATTGCCAACATGTATAAGCCTTGAGCTGGAGCTCACAGTGCTTGGTCCTCATCAAGACATCAGCCTCTGCACAGGACATCTCATGGAGCATTCTGACAGGCATGTGCCTCTGGGGCAGCCTTTCCTTTTCATTGCAGTTGAATGCTTTCCCACTACTTGCAGCTGAATTTCAAGAAAGCAGCAGCAAACCTCTCAATTATGAAATAGAGATTATAACCGAAAAGTTGCCTTTCCTTTTGTGAGACCTAACATACTGTCCCAACCTGCTTATTGTTATTAAGCAAACAGCAGCAAATTCATTTCTGCATATGTCCCTGCCATATGGGGTGTCAAAACCATGAGAAGCACTTCTATTTCAATACCAACCTTTCTTAGTTTCTCTTTCTGTAACTCAGGCTGTATCTCACAGGGCGTGATCACAAAACCACTGACCAGCCACACGCTGGTCTCTCTCAGTGCCAAATGCTGTATCTCTCTCAGTGTCACACCAGCCAGCTGTGACACAGCCAGAGGTGAGTTCCCAGGCTGGGAACAACCACTGGACACAGCAAACCTCTTTGCAGCGACGGCAAATAAGGACACACAGGCTTGAGAACCATAGTTTGAAACAGAACCCCCCCCAACAGGGGGGTTTTGCTGGTGGTTATTATTTGTGCTGGCTGTTACTGTGTGGGCTGCATCAGAGGGCACTGCTGGGCTTATCTAACCAGTGCTGGTGCATTCCCAGCAGCAGGCTGGACGCACATGCACCGCTGCACATCCCCACCGCAGAGGCCGCCGGGGTATCCTGATTTATCTCCCGGTAAAACACAGCTCATTTATTCATTTGTGACATCTGGGGACTGGGCCTGACCGACACCAGTCCCCTCTGCAGGGAGCCTGCAAGGCCAAGCCAGGAGCAGCATTTCACCTGTGCAGGTACCCAGAGCACATTTTAAGGCAGGATGACCCATGGTCTGAGGCAGGGCACAAGTTTCCCAACACTGAGATCATCACGCAGAAGATGAGCAGAGGAAACTGGAATGGCAGGACAGAGGGAAGGCTGAGCTTGAAACGGGGGCACTATGATGAAGGACAAGAGGTCTCTGCGGGAAGAAAGAAGGGGTTTTCCAACCTCAGAGGAGGATTTTCCAACCTCAGGGAGGTGAGTAGGTGGAGCGAGGAGAGACCTTGATGCCTGCTGCCATATGTGAGAGCCCCTTTGCTGCCAGCCCTCGTTCCACGTGCCTCAGAAGCCTGGCTACCTCTGTCCCCCAGTGAGTGCACACTGCTCCCTGCCTTGCGTGACACAGCCCAACACGGGGTGCTCCAAGCACGGCACAGGGGACGTGGAAGGACAGATCTGAAAAGAAAGGCAGATATGCCCAAGCACGAGGCTGGAAAGGAAAAGGAGCTGTCCCCAAAAGAGCACAGTGATATTTGCATGCAGGATCATCCTCCCCAGCTGCAGGAGCAGCCGTCTCTGCTCTTTCATGTGAATATGCGGCGTCCTCGGTAGAAATCTGTTACAAATATTTGTTGGATCCTCTCTCGACAATCTCAGCAGATATAGCCCAGGGGTTTAGCTACTGGGGAAAACTCTTCAGGTTTATCTGCAGTCTTTTTTACTCCTCTAGACTTCAAAGATGCACGGCCTTTGCAGCTGGGATTTTTGAGATTTGAGGAGCAAAGAGCTCCGTTGCTGAAAGAGCAGCCGTAGAGTCTCCCAACAGAGCAGTGTCCAGGGGATTAGCCCTCCAGCTCCAAAGGCATTTTCAGCCCCAGTTGTGGCTCAGCTGGCTTCCCTCTACCAGGGAAGGGTAGGCTGCAGCCACCTTACAGCTCTTCTGGCAGAAAGAGGAATTATCCTCCCTTCACCCGGCAGGAGCTGCTCCCCAGGCCTCAGGTGCCCACATCTCCAAGGCAAAGGCACACCAGCCTCGTGTACCCTGCCAGTACATTCCCCTTCCTCCACTTGGTGGAGTCAGGCCTATTAACAGGATAATGAGGAAAAAAAAGAAGTACAAGCCTGAATAAAGCATCTCTGATGGGAGCATTTCAAAAGGCAGCCAGTTTCCAGAAGGCAAGAACTATTCTCCACATCAATTATCTACAGAGATGGAAGAAACTGGATGACAATGAGAAACTAGATAATAAAAGCTCTGATTTAACTCATTAAGTTATGGCTCCAGGTATGTGTAGTCCCACTGCATGCCAAATTTTATTTATGCCTGCGTTGCAACCATCACTGGAGAGCATTGCTACAAGGCACAGAGGGACTGAGGAAGAAATTGAAGGTAATTTTGTTCAGCAGCTCAAGAGATGTGAGCCATTTCCACCGTCACAGCATGCAAGCAAGCCTCCACCTCCCTCTCAATGGAACCTGGAGCAATGTGACTGCACCCCCACAGCAGGACGATGGCCCAGGGCCCTCCCAGCATTGTAAATCTCTGCAGGTCACCACTCATTCTTAGTGTTGCAATGCAGGTTTCTGTCATCAGGGACTGAAGTAGGCAAAAGGGAACATTTGCTTTTGTACCAGATATTTACTCTAAAATACAAACCAACAACACTTCTAAATCTGTATGGTTTTTCCTCCTCCAGCTTTTTTAACGAAAAGCAGGTATGCTTCTGTGGAGTTTCCAATTTTCCTCACTTTCACTGAGAGGAGAAAATGCAGCAAGGGACTTGTGGGGGAAATCCTCAACCTAACATTTCCTCGGTTTCTGCTGTTGTAGGAATGACAACCAACAAACATATACAACCTCTGTCCCACAGGGAGGCAAGCCAAATGATCTTTATAGGCCATCCCCAGCAGCTTTGGCATACGTAGCTATGCTGCATTTGGAGTTTAGACCAATTTGAGATGGAGCCTTTCTCTACGGCCTTTCACGTTATAAACTGAGGGGCTCCAGCTCAACCAAAACCTGCCTGCAGCCAGCAGAGACGTCCCACAGAACAATGAAGAAAACCTTGCTCAAATATCGAGGTCACCCAGGCTGCTTGGACACAGCAGCAGGCAGAAGAGGCCCTCAGGAGACCCACTTCACTCCCACTGCAGCATTCCCACACCCTTGGGAGCGTGTCCCTGAGGGAAGGGCTTCCCCTCATGGTGCCTTCCAGCATCCTAAGGGTTTAAACTCAGCCAGTCAGTCCCAGCTCTGTTACAGGTGTGACATAAACTGCTCTGTCCCAGATCCCGCTTTGCCTACAGCAGATTCCCACCACTCTGCTGCGTTAATGACACACTGCTCTTTCTGTGCTGGAAGTCATTAGTGCAGTGGTGTTGGGGAGAAAACTGCTGCCAAATCAAGGCCCCCACTCACAATAGCTGGTGCAAAGAGAACATAATTTCACTTCATTTTTAATGACCCAAATGCAAGCCTAAAGCTACCCGTGTTCAAATGCGTTAGCTGAGCTCACCAGTTCTCCTCTAATTAGTCCATGAGTCTAAGCTCAGAAAGAAAGAAATGAATAAAACTTATGCCACCAAGCAAAGGGCACTGCACCCAGCCAGGACTGGAGGGCAGGCACTGCTCCCCGCTCCCCGTGGGGGTTCGGGGAGGTCACCATCACATTGAGCTGTAGGTCCAAATCTGGCACGTGGCTTTGCCACTTCCACCTGCTCCTTTGCAGGATTTTCCACCACATAACTGGGGTGCTAGAAGCAAATCCTTACTTGCAAAGAGCTGTTGCACAGGCTGCCTGACAATATATACCTTCCCAACGTACAGGCTTTCACGGAGAAGTTGAGGTGCTGAAGTGTTGTTGCTTCACCTTCTGTCGCAGTTGCTGTTAGCAGGGTTTCTCAAAACACTTGGCCTGAAATGCATCCCCCCTGCTTGAGTTTCCAGAGCCAATGAAGGAAAGTTTGCTTCAAAATGCAAAATGAGTCTTCTGTGAAGCAAGAGATAACTAAAAACAAATAAATAAATAAATCGGACAACCCCAAACTTCAATTAAATTTCTTTAGGCCTCCAAATTGGTTTGTTCAGGTTGCAGACTTCCTGAAAGGTAAATCTTTCTTCCCTAAATAATAACACTCACACAGATCAGTACATTTTCCCTCATGTACAGGAAAGGATTTTTAAACCTCTGCTCTAGCTGGGAGGGAAGAGATTAACACAATATTAAATATGGAGCTCTTCATGTTATCCTTTTTCTTTCCTCTCTCACATGCACTGCCTTGGCACCAAAACGCTGATGAATAGCAGGAAAATTCAGATCAATTTAGCTCTTCCTTTCCCAGACAAGTGATTTTTCTTGGCAAGGCTAGAAGTATTCTTTTTTCCTCATTGCTTTTACCTTGGATGCCTAGTGCCAAGCCAGCCTTCTCCCTGCAAACACACCGAACATGAAGCTTGATAGCTTTTTCAAGGTACCTGTTGCAAACCTGAGCAGCACAACCTTGCTCTAAGGTTTGACGGGACAGTGGGGCCTCTGAGGAGGATCCTGCAGCTCTCAAGTGCTCAACAGCAGCAGCTAAGAGGAGGCATTCACACAAACCATTGTGATTTTGGCCCCTTGTTTCCTTCCGCTCCTTTTCCAATATTCATATTTTACCTTAGCCTACCTCATCCCCACAGATGCACTTCCCTGCTTACCCTTTCACCTACTCTAATTGCTGAGGCACAGGCAGGTGCATCCCTCAGGTATGTCTGCACCTTGAGGTATTTGCATCCCTTCTGGAGGTGCCTGCAGCTGCTGCCTGAGTGAGCCCCTCTACTCAAGCTGTTTTGGGCTGCAATGCCAGATGTAATCAAAAGTACATATTCTATTACCAGCTGTTGAAACCAGGTGGGGCAGTGTTCTTTATCTCTTCCACCACCCATCCTCCCTCCAGGGGGATCTCTTCTGTTAATGGGCCATTGAGTCTCACTGCAGGACTGATAAAATTACATCATCATTGGGAGATGCTCCACCCAGGGGGAGGAGCCAAGCATTCCTACCTGGATATAATCAGAGACCCAGAACACTGCAGGGAGCCTTTCTCCACAGGATTCCCAGAGGAAGACCAGACCCATCTACACCAGCACTGGACCTGCAGAGGAAAACTGCACCCTTCTACAGGATCATTGCTTCAACAGAACCACATCTGTCACTCCAGGAGGACTGCAGCCACCATTTAATCTGACTGCTACCAACACCCTGACTAACAGGGTCAGGGCTGTAGCTGTTTTCTTACTCTGTCAGTGGGTTAGGTTTTTTGTAGCTTTTTTTTTTTGTTGTTTTTTTGTTTGGTTTTTTTTACTACTGCATTTAAAAAAATTTCCTTAGTAAAGAGCTGTTATTCCTCATCCCATAGTTTTGCTTGAGAGCACCTTGATTTCAAGATTATAATAAGTTGGGGTGGGTGGGTTGGTTTACATTTTTTTTCCGTTTCAAGGAATTTTCTGCCTTCCTTAGCAGACACCTGTCTTTTCAAACCAAGACACAAGCCCAGTGGGAAGGGTAATGGGGTGGGTAGCTGGCTGAGCTGTGCAACAGCTGCAGGTGACAAATGACCTGTGCCCATGGGGCAGAGCAGTGGCTGAGCAGTGCCACACTCCCTCTGATGCATTTTTAAGCCCCAGGAGTGTGCCTGTACTTTCCAGAAGGCCTCTGGTTTATATGGGGTGTGTGGTTAAGTAGGCTGCTGTGGCTCTCCCTTGTCACTGGTGCTGACTCTGCTCTTCTGATTTCACACCAGAAACCCGAGACCTCAGCACAATATCAGCATGCCTGGCCCTGAGATAGAAGAGATAGGGGGTGGAAATCGGCCCCTCTCATGCCCCACAACCACAGAAAGAGAAATTATTCTCATTGTGAGCGAGCCCTGTGCCTGTGCCCACAAAAGCAATGGACATCTCCTCTCCCAGGCTTCCTCCCAGCACTACCAAGCCTCTGGACCTGCCTCACAGCTGGCAGCTAACAGCTTCCCAGCATCTCCCCTAAAAATGCACTCCTTCAGCAGGGTAATGAGCTCCCCAGGTTGAGTCTTTTACCGACTCCCCACAAATCACTGAAAGGACAGACTGCTGGCTTGGTTCATTAGCAAGTGTTTTGTGGAAATCTGTTTGTGTATTTGCAAGACACCAACATGCTCATTCATACTAATGTAGGAATGCTTGAATTGAGAAGCAACTTAAGCTTTCCACCTTTCCTTCCAGCTCTAGAGAACTGGCAATTGAGAGCAATTCTTCTCCCAAAGCACTTCTTCCCTGGCACACCAAGGACCAGACAGGGTACTCTAGATATTAGTTAGTGTTTTTCTTAAGATCACAGCTCTTGTAGTCTTGGGATTCCACAAGAAACTTAATTTTCACCTAAAACACAATGAGTGAAGGATGTCCCGAGGTTTTAGCTCTTGGCACAGCACTGGAAAACATCACCAGAAAGGCTCAGACAAATGAAATGAACCTCAATGGCATGGGCATCACTTTTGGGTCATTTTTAGCAGCTGTATCACCAGGGAAGGAAGCTGTTTGTGGCAACATCACAGATGTGACTCATGGGCTTTGCACACTGAAAGGAGAAAGGTTCCTTGCAAGCAGAATGTGGGGGCAAAGGCCAGGCAAAAGATTGTTAAGGAATCTTTGCTGTCTGACCATCCAGGAGCTGCTCTGGGAGTTAGATCTGCAGCACCCAAGACTTTCCCTGCTGGGACCAAAGCCCCTTTGCAGCAGGAGGCTCCAGTGAACCCCTGTGTGCCCAGCTTGGTTCCCACCCCACACTAGACTCACACAGTCAGACATGATTCCCTCACCCTCTCAGTCCCAGGTTTCCTGCAGATGTCTGGCTCTTTGAAGTAATTTAATGGAGCTGCAGTCACACTGTAGCATCCTGAGCTGGTGCCTCTAGGGTCAGTGAAGGAATAATCCCTGGGCGTCTGTGCCCTTGCAGTCTGTGCAGCCATTCCCCTCATGCTCTTTATGCCCCTTACACTTGATACCTATTTGGGGTCTTATGCTTGTTTATTTGGGTTCTGTAGAGTCTCCAGGGGACTGGCCACCCCCAGCCAGTGCTGCAGGTCCTCGTCCCCTTTGTCAGACAGAGGGTTGGCACCAGGTCACAGCTCCTTTGCCTGAAGTTCCAGTCCTTTCCCCCAGCCTGGGCACAACCTGCAGCTCCCACTGCAGCTGCACAATGAGAGACCTGCAATAGGTGTGTTCCTCAACAAGAACAGGCGACAAGGATGCGGGGACAGGAGCCCTAGGCTTTCACCTGTGCTTTTCAAAGCTACTGCCTTCGGAGGGTAGAAGCCCTCTGGCACTTCATATTCACAAATTAGAACAGGAACCACTTCCTCTGGCAGCTAAGGCTGAACTAAAAGCCTTCCTTAAGGGTTTGAAGATGCTGAGGGAGAGGAATTTTGGATAACTTGAGGCTGGTTCTGCAGTTCTAATCTGTCAGATAACATAAATCCATCCAAGCTTTCCCCCGTTGTGATTCTGCACTAACACCCAGCAGCAGCTGTGGGATGAGAGCTGCTGCTGCAGTCCACAAAGCTTGCTGGCTCAGCTGGCACAGGGCAACAGGGAATGCTTGAGCACAAGGCAGGCACTCTGCAGGGAAACCAATCTGCCCTCCTGCCTTGAAGAGGACAGGTGAAAGGATCAGAAGTCAGGGACTATATACGTGATGCAGCAAAGGAGCAGGGAGGGGAAGTAGCTGCTTCACTGGCTAGAGGGAACTCACAGGAAAATAACTGAAGGTAACTTTGCAGGATTTGTGGAGCAAAGGGGAACATTGGCATGGTGGTCCCTGGAGATTCTAGGATACCCCTGGCTGGCAGGAACAGGGGCAGGAGATTTTTCTCCTGTGCATTGGGAGAAAAGAGCACAAAGGCTGTTTCCCAGACTGAGTATTTACAATCCTCTCTGCCTTCCCCTATATTCTCAGGTTTGCCTTTCCTTGTGTAGGTGCCTGCCATGGTCTTGCCCAGCTGCATGTAAGAGCAGAGCAATCTGCCTTCCAGTTCCCATTACCTGCTCTAGGAGAGGGAGGACATCGTGCAGGAATAAGGGGGGAGTGGTCCAAGGGAATTTTCCGAGCTCTTCTCTTCAGGTGTGTTTCCCAGGTAAAGTTTGATAAGCATAGCCCCTAGCCTACTGCTGCCTTCAGATCTGTTCATTAGCACCTTTGTGAGGGCTTTCCAGGACTGCCAGTTCTCAGGGGGCCAAGATACGGTGCTTTAATTGTATATAATTAAATATTGCTCCCTTATCTAGATTTCAAAGTTTACTGTTGGGGCCTCAGTACCAATGCTCTCTTCCCCTCTAATTAGCTTCCTTAATCTGTGCAGCCTTGCTTCTTCCCCCATGGGGACAGGGATCTCCTGCAGGGAAGCTTGGATTGCATTTAATTATTAGCAGAGGAGACAGACAACGGCACTGCCCCTGCCCCAGATGTCCCCTGAGAGCAAGGAGCCCAGAGTGGGTGCCCACAGGGAAGGTGGGCAGGTTCCATGTGTGCATTTGGTCTTTCTGCTCCATCTGTAGGTTGCTTTGCATGTTATCCCACCGCAGGTTCGTGGCAGAAGACCCTGCAGGACAAGGGGCCACCTGGCTGAAGTGCAGCTCACACGATGAACACTTTTGCCTGGCTAGCACATAGCAAGAGGAGAGAAAGAGTTCCCAAGGCCTCATCTGGCCCAAAGTGCATTAAAGGAGACAACACACCTGATACCTTCAGTAAGGTTTTGGGCAGTGCATTCTAAGCTGTCTTCTGCTCTTGGCAGAGGCCACCCACTCCCCCAAGAGAGAGCACAGGGATGGATACCCTCCTCTTGAATATCTTCAGGATGGCACCTGTCCCATTCATTGCAGGAGCACGGTGTTGTGAGCCCAGATTTGGCTGCCAGGTCATAATGGCACCCCCTGACTTGGTTGTTCCTCTCCCACTTGAATTTGTGTTTATGGCTATTCTTTCACAAGCACTTTACAGTGTCTTTCTTCTGTTCAGGCTAATTCACATCTCTGTAAATCTCCATCCTCCTCTGATAACGCTTTCAGACTCTATTCTCTTTCTATGTGCAAGCTAAAACACAAATTTTCTCTTTCCCATGCCCAACAAGCTCCATTTCAGGACAAGCACCTACTGAACACCTTTTCACCTCCATCCAGTGACACATTTCTCTTTCCAGACAGATTAGACCCCATCACCCCAGTGGCCCATTTAGCCAGGGCTTGCTTATGACAGTGCTAAACAAGACAACATTAAAAGCCCTTCTGAAGCTCAGTGATATGACAACACTGCTTCTCCCTTACCCAAAAGGCTGGCATAAAAGGAAATTAGGTTGGCTTGATAAGATTTGTTCTTGACAAATATATGCTGGCTGTTATTCATCTCCTTGTTATCTTTGAGGCACTTACAAATAACGTGTTGATTTATTCTAGGCTCTTTTAGGTACAAAAGCAGACCTAATCTGGCTGAGCTGCTTTTGAAGGCAGCTTCTGAGCTTGCCTGCACATGTCACCTATTGCCCAGGAAAGCTTCAAGAGGGACTGCTAAGAGCCCCCCATGCACTCCCCTTACAGCACGAGGCTGGATTTCTGTGTGCCCTCTGGTCTGAGGACAGGCACACTGCACCATCTCTGTCCTACACCCCCAGGCCTCTTGATCACAGACACCACAGAGGGACCTGCTTCTTGGCAGAATCTCTTGTTCAGCTCCCCTTCCCCTTTTTCCTCTGCATTGCTAAGGCATGGATGTCCAGAACATCTCCTTCCCATCCAATTCTTGTCCAGTTTATGCTCAGCCTGATTCTGACCCAACCCTCCCACACTTCTCTCTTACAATCCTCCCTACTAAACTGACCCATTTTCAGATTTTTGTATGAGTCTTTCTGAGTTCCAGGTCACCAGAGAGCTCATGAGTCAGGTAAATCTACTGCTACACTTCCCTCCTTATTCCCGGGATGATACGTGCCTGGGGCATTGATACTGACTAGGTTTACATTATTTTTGCCCTGTGTAGGGGCGATTTCTTACTCCCCTAGGTCCTGCCACATACCCAGTCACTAAGGAGGAAGATAAATTTCAATAACCAGACCTAAAGTGTGAATGGAAATCTACTGAACCAAGCAAACACTTGGCTCCTGTGCAGACTCTGGTGCCAGGTAAAACCTGCTCCCTACCTGCCTGAGCCAAAGTAACAGGTTTTGTTTCAGATCAAGCCTCCTCTTCTCAATGAAACCAGGGCGTCTCTCCCCTGCTTGCTGCAGCTCAATTCATTCCAGACTCCCTACAGAACTGGCTCTTTCTCTGCCTTATAGGCTGTGACAGGGCTGTGAATTTCTGCGAGAGCTGTGCGGCGCGAGGACAGCAGAGCCTGGGCTGCACAGTGGCGTCTCCGAGGGCGGATGGAGGGCTGGGGCCGAGGACACACAGCTCCTCAGAGCACAATGTCCACTGTCTCCAGACAGCAGTGTTGCCTGTCCTTATCCAAAGGCATACCAGAATAAGTCATCTGTCACACCACTGGTGCTCAGGATGCAACGGGGGAGGTTTTGGGGCAGGGGATGCCAGAGCCAGGGCCACACGAGCACTACAGAGATGAGAGGCACCAGGGAGAAGGCCATGGATCAGGGGGGATACTGAGAGCCTGCCTGGCAGTTTTGGGGGCTGCTGAGTGCTCATGGATCCATAAATTTCTACTCCAAATTGTTTGCAAAAACACACGTATAACTATTTTGTTCTTTAGGCTCACGTGTACTGACAAATTAAACCAGGAGCATGCAAGCACGTCTCAAAATGAGTTTCTTACTAGGAAGCAAGCAACCAAGTTTGGAAAAGAACTCTGAGCAAATCAATCCTTTTTTGTCTTCATGTCCTTCTTCTGTCCCAGCCAGCGAGACAACAGCTTTGCCACCTGGTGACAGTGCATCTGGCCCTTGGGACAGGGGTCTCCTGCGGGGTGTACTGGGCTTGTGGTTGAATTAGAGCCATATTGCCTGACCCCAGAATAGCACAGTGCGTGACTACCACACATCAGAGTGTTTTAATGGGAGCAAATAACCAGAGGAATCACTCAAGCCCTCCAAAGAAGCCTCCTGATAACAGTGCCAGAAAATTTAAACCATCCCTCGAAAAACTCCAGAGGTAGTATCCTTGCACTGGACCCCACTGAGCTGGGTCCTACCCCTGTCCCCAGCCATCTGCACTCTCCTGGAGGACTTCTCCCTGGAAAGGGGCAGGGATATGCCATCAGTTCCATGTCTCTCCTTCCAGCACCCAGTTCACAGGGATCCAGCCTTGCCCCCCATTCTTTGTTGCTGCTTTCTTTCTCACTGCCAGGCACATTTGATTGTTACTTTGATTGTGTAGGAAGCAGTCCAGACATTATGGAAATGGAACCATATAGGGAATGGGCAGAGGAGGCTCATGCTGGTCACCCTCTTACTTACACAGCAGTGGGAATATTTTCTCTCTTACACTAAGATATTTTTAAAACAGAGAATGCTGTTACTGTTTGTTGTCACCCAGGATCCAGCACTGCCATTCTTGGAAACCAGCGCAGTGCCTCTAATGTCATTGTCAGAAACTTTTTTAGTGGAGTTTTTGATATCTCCCAAGATTTCCTCAGGATAACTGGCATTTATGACTTGGAGAGGACTGACCTTAACTCCAGCCATGCTCAGGACTGCAAAGAGAAGGACATACCCCATAGCACCAGTGCAGCGAGGCCATGCACACACCATGGCAAACACTGTGGCTGTGAGAGGCTGTTAACCAAAGCTCCTCATTTGAGAATACTGGGAAAACACAGCTGGTTCAGCAAGACCAGACTGTGAGGGTTAAGCTAAAACAGTCCCCCTGTGGTGCTGGAGAACAGGGGAAGGAGCAGAGATGAGGGACAGGACCCCCTTGAATGGCAGTGATGTGCATGTCCTTGCTAGTGGACACATGATTTTGTCCCTGGTGTGAGCAGAGCAGAGTGGAGACACACAGAAGCCAAATCCAGACTTGGAAGACGGTGCATCTGACAAGGGCAGGGTAACATCACATCCCCCTGAGAGCAAAGAGCTGGCTGATCACACTCATTTGCCTGCAGCATGCGGGATGATGCCTCCAGGCTCAGCCTCTCCTTCTGAGGAGGGGCTGCTTCTCCTCTCTGTTTGGCTTTGGATGGCAGCAGATGTTTCTCTGCCCATCTGTACAGATGCTTGCATGCTGGCTGCGGTCAGCTGTCTGCTTTTTGTTCTGTCACTCTCATTTTGAGCCCTCAGATTCAGCCCTGCTGCTGGAAGAATACTGAGTGCCATCCACTGAGTTCAAACCCCAGGGCTAAGTGTCAGAGGAGAGAAGCCCACTCCCAAGGCAAATTCCCAATGTGAACTCCAGTTGCACTGGGATCCTGTGTACAAATGGACTTCCTCTCCCTGCTGGAGGATTTGCCACAGCCAGGGATCCCATGTGCACAGCTGGGAGAGGGATAGGTGCCTGTTCTGTAGTAAAAACCTGCTGGTGCCAATGCTGCTCCCAGCGGTGCTCAAGCACATGCCAGGGAAAGAAGGCTCTGCAGAAAGACACAGGACTTCTCCTACCCTCTGTTCTTGTCTCCCCATCAGGGAGCTGTGGAGCAGTGCTTCACTCCAAGATAACTTTACTGGTTTTTGCCAACCAGCTTTGCTAGGGCTGTTGTTTTAATTTCTTAAAACAAGCCTAGATCCTGCATTTTGTGAATCACTACAATGCATTTAATAGGTATCCTTTTCATAAAGGAGCGCAGCGGATGTGTACACAGGCCCTGATGAAGCTAATAACTACCTCTCAGTGGCTTTCAGGGAGTTATTACATATTTAAGATCCAAGCTCCTTTAATCAACCACAGAGATGCAGCTGGCAGCAGTAAATTGCCAACAACAGTTCATTACAAATAAGGAAACATTGGTTTTTCAAGGACAAAAACTGTGTCAGTTCTTCAGCTAACTCTTGTCCTCACCCTTCTCCCCCCGCCACTCTCCCCCAGTGATGTGCTGGCACAACTTGCTTTGTCCAATAACACGACTTCACTGCCTAATCCCCTCCACAGGGGACATCACGCAATCAAGTTCCTGGATTTCCTGACTTATTTGGGCAAACAGCACGGTCTGCATCCCGTGCTCACCCTCCCCGAGGGAGCCCCGGGCAGGACTTGTCCCACACGGCCACCATGAAGTGCCACAGGAGCACCCTCAGTGGCTTCACCCTGGGGAGCAAACGGAGTCACGGCACACTGGGAGCCACTCGGAGCTGTGAGTTTGCCCTTCAGGGGCTTGAGACATGATATTGCACTTGGGAATGAGTTTTTCTCTACCTGCCATGTCCTGGGCACAGCAGGAAGGAGAAGGTCTGTGGACATCATGTGGCCTTACTCCTGACAGAGACGTGGTTGAGCACGCAGCTGAGGCAAGAGCACAGCAGTTTAAGAGAGATGCCCATGCCTGGGAGATATTAAGACCAATATTTTAAAAGCATTCAGGAAAGACTCAAGATTGTTTGAATGAAGAGGAGAAAAAATGAAAGACAACTGACCCTGTTAGAGCTGTATCTTCCCCCCTGAAGAGGCGACAACCACCTTTTGGCCTTCAGGAACCAAAGAAATTATACATTTCAGGCCCAGAGAACTTCTCCTCCTCAAAAGGGAAACAGGCCCCGTCCATGCCCCATGGTGGTGCAGCACACCTGCTCAGACCCCTGCTGTGGGCCTTGGCCAGGGCCACCTCCCACAGGAGGGATCTCTGCTGGATGGAGCAGGAGCTCTGGGAGCTTCTGCCAAGGATCCAAGCCCTAGATCCAGCTGGCTGTATCCCTACCATCTGCAAATCCCACTGGGCCAGGCAGGATTCCAGTGGCGAGGGGAGAGTACTCTGCAAAGCCCATGCTGGGCTCTGGAAGCAGGCCAAACAAGAGTTTAATCTTTGTTTGGTCTCCTTTGATGTCTCCCACTGTGCTGCCAGACATTAAGGCAGTGCAAGGGGGACTGTTGAGTCAGGGGATGCACACTGACCCAGCTGAACAAAGTGGGACCACAGAGAGGAGTAGAGAATGCATTCAACAGTGAAACTTGGAACAGGGAATGTTTGTTTGCTTCCCTTCCAGCCCGGTTTGCAGCATTCTCTCTGCCACATCAGAAGATATCCTGCTCTTCAGCTGCATCCTACTGCAAGGCTCCTCATGCTGGAGGCTTTACCTTTTATCTCTGAAGCTGCAGGCCACAGATGAAAAACTGATACAGAGGGGTGCTAGGGCTGAGTCAGGATATTGTTTTTGCTGTTTCTTTAGAAATATCTGACCCAACTTCTTTTTGGAAAAGAAAAGGGGCACTTAAAAAAGCAGTACCACTTGGTTCCCCTCCTGCCACCATCTATATTTTTTGACACTGACATTTTTAAAGGGCTCTTGGGAGGGATCCTATGTGGTTTCTGGGGACACTTTCCAAAAAAAAAAAAATAAAATTCAGAGGATGTTTGTGTCTCTGTTAATATTCAGCTCCTAAATTTATGCTTCCAGAGAAATGCTAAAACTGACTTGGACAAATCAAATTCAGTGGGCAAAGAGTGTCATTTCCTAAATATGCAGCAGACATCTTTTATAAAAACAACTAAACTGCATATTATGAACAGCAAGATCATTTGACATAAGATTTTCCAAGCATTTACAGGTGTGACTGCATAGGTGAAATATGAGTTTAACTGGTTGTCCATATGTACCATCTTCCTCACTGACATTAATGCAGTAAAATCTTTTCTTTTGGGGGGTGTGTGCAGACATCTGGAGTGCAGACTGTAACAGATCTCTAGGTGCAGTGCTATCCCTATAAAAAGGATGTTTTTTGAACATGATTTTTTGCAGCCACATCTGGAAGAGGTGCCCCTCCTGATGCTTCCAGACAGAAAGGAGAAGAGCTGATGGGATGTCAGCCGAGGGAACCATTGCTTCCTCCTCTAATAGAGGAAGCTGGACTTCTTTTGAATTATTTATCATTCAGTCAGGAGATAAAAATACACTGTCTGGATGAACCAGTGACCTTTTCTATGATCACAATAGCTGTAGTAGATGGGGGGGCAGGAATGGCCTCCAACTGCACATCTTCTCCATGTTCTCATACAGAAAGCTTTAATCATTAATGGAGATGCAAGACAGGGCTGGGGCCACCTTGTTGAGGGTGAGACCAGAGGGAAGGCTCTCTTACACTTTAAATCACAGCCCCTCCACCAATGTCTCAGAGGCCCAGGTACCTGTGCAGCCTCACTGAGACCCAGACACCTTTTCACAAGAAGCCTGGAGCAATGTGTCATGCAAACCCCATTTAAAAGCTGCTTCATTCATTCCCTAACATGTGTCCATTGAATACACAAGCTGTGCTCCAGGGACCAGAGCAGAAAAGAACCACTCCAAGAGGCAGTGCTGGGTTAAATGTTCCACAGGAGGACCAATTTCTTCTCCATTACACATCTTATTTTGGTAGCATCAGAATGAGATGTTTGTTTAAATGCACAGGAGCAGCATGGCTTCAGCAGTTAAACTGATATTTTGTGTACTCTGGGAAGGGGGGACATCAACAGATTGCAAAATGGGAAAGTCTCTCTGGACACTGCAAACAAACAACATGTTACATAATTAGGCCTTTTGGGAACCAGAGGAAGGTCTCCAGAAGATCAGGGCCCTCCCAGCGCTTTCTAATTTTACTGGGACTTACCAGCAAGCCAGGCCTCTAATAATAGAGGCATGTGCATGCTTTTCTTTCATCTTCACGTCTCCCTGTACTGCCCTACCTTTGTTATTACTGCCCCAGAAAAATGCATCTTACTCACTTTTATCAAGCTGATTCATTCAGACTTGAATGGCAGAACTGAAGAGGCACTAAAGACCTTTAGAAAGGGCAGCAAAGGCATCTCTTGGCCATCAGAGCATGGGAAAACCTGGAATTTTAGAACTTTATTGAATCCAATGTGCTGGGGAATTACACCATTCTACATAACTGTGGCTTAAGCAAAGTACAGCACCATCAAGCAATGATAGAGTAAAAAGTCTTTAGCTCCATAATCCACATATTGTGCTAGTATATTGTCTTTATTGGAGGAAATTCTTCCAGGGGAGGATGCCTGTAAGCAGCAGCTCAGCATCAGGAACACTCTGCCTCTGTGCTGCAGGGTTGCTCTGAACTTGTGTCCAGGAAAAACATGGACCTGCAGGAAATGTTCTGCCAGTCAGATTGATCTGGCACCTGAACACAGACTGTATCAGCTGGGTTTTAGATTAATACCTACTACCTTTCAGGCACACTGAGAGATTGGAATATGGACCACTGGTGTAATTCTGTGCATGTCCTCTCCCTCCTGAATGGAGAAAGCCCCTTGGTCAACATCTGTCCCTGCAGTCACCACCTCCTGACACCCAGGCCCCAGGCTGTGGACACTTCTGAGGTACCATCACTCACTGTGGTTCCTGGGAGAGACAGATTAAAGGCAACAGAGATACAATGGCATCTGCACAGAAGAAGCTCGCCTGGGTTTCTAAGAAAGCTGCTTTCCCCTGTTTCCTGCTTGCTGTGCACATTCTGGCAGCTGGAAAGAAGAGGAAGGAGGAGGCTTGCAGCCCTGGTGAGGGCACACCAGCACTGATCTCACAGGATGTGGCCATCTCGCTTCCAGCACACCCCTTGGTTACCGGGCTGTTGGTACAAGTCAGCAGTGATCAGCTCAGAGGAGGGAAGGCCACCACCAGAGGCAAGCAGGCACAGGGAGAGCACCTCACCTCATCACAGCCCAAGCACCGAGAGGCAGCACAGACACAGGTCTTGGCTGGAGCACAGCACAGAGATGCTGGCCACAGTGGTGGATCCAAGGCAAGGCGTAGTCCAAGCCCCTCTGAGTGCCTGTGGCTGTGTGTTTGGCCTGCCATGTAAACCTGTCATGTCCCATGGGAGCTGGGAACGAATATCAAAGTCTGACCACCACCAGCCCAGTTTTGCTAGTGCTGAGTGACCTGGATAAAAAGGAAAGAGCTTTTGGGAAATGTCCTTATAGCCTAGTTCGTTGCATCTCTGCAGACAACTCCCTGCTTCGCTCAAAATGATAAAATAAATATTCAAATAACAGCATTCCTCTCTTCTACATTTATCATTCAGGAGTCAGGAGCCACATGCTCTTGACCCTTGTGTGAGCAACGTGCCTGTTGTGGCCTCCAGACTGTACAGCTGTGAAGTTTTTGCTAAGTTTTTCATGGGAAGTCAAAATCCCAACTGGTATAAATCCTGCCTGAGAACTACAAATCAGATTTTTTTTTCCCCCCCATCTACTTCAAGAAGTTTTATGAAGAAGTTTAATTCTTCCTGTGCAGGCACAGCTGATACAGGTGATAGACAGAACACAAGGACTACTCTGGGCACTCACCATGGTTTGTCTCAGCTCCTAGGAGACCAGTAGCACAATAAATAACACCCAAGTTATAATTTAGTTCTCCCTCGACACAGCAGTGCCCTTTATCAGTTACTTCCTTCAGTTCTATGCAGTGTTTTTGTGCTGCAGAACTCAAGCACAGAATTCACTGCAGGAAGAGCCTTGGGCTGGAACAACACAGCTCCCAACCTTTACTCCTCCCAGAGCACCAGATGGGCAAGGAAATGTCTTCATGGCATACCTACAGATAGATATTTTCTACCATGATTTACTGAGCAAATTTATGCTCTCCACACAATGCAATAAGGCTACTTATAAGCACTAATAATTTCCCCACCATTCAAATAGCAACACTCAGGAGTAGCCTCCAATAGTTTCCAGCCTCCTTTTTTCACTTGCAAGCAGCTGAATGTGGCTGCAGTTGCATCCTAACCATGAGGCTTCCCTGTGTGACAACGCTTTTTCAAGACGTGTATTGGACAGTGACCCAGGCCTGCACCCTTTGGAACAGGAGGTGAAGCAAACTTCACCAAATCCCTGAGCAGAGCATCAGTAGGACAGGCTGTGACGCAGTACCAGATGATCTGAGCCTCAGCAGGAAAGAGGAAGCAGGTACCACAATTCACACCTTCAGTTTCAGCCCTTTGCAGGACACGCTCTGGTGCCTGTGTGGTCACAGCCACCTCGGTTTTGTTCTCTGCTCCACTGCTGAGGCTGTAGAGATCTGCTCAGCTCACGGGTACGGCTCCCACATCAGCTCCACCTCCCTGCTGCTGGAAGGATGGAGTGCCCCTGACCAGGCATCACTCTCCAGTCTGCTGGCAAGGCAGGCACGCAGTGTTTCAGGCTCCCCAAAGCACCTAAGGCCATTCACTGGCACCCAAACACCTCCAGAAGAGCTCTGGGAGTTAAGTACATTTCACTTCAGGAGAAACAGAGACTGTAAGAAACAAATAAAACCTTGACTTACACTATCTCATCGTTCTGGAACTCCAGCTCCCCGCAGGTGTCTTCAAAGTCCTCTCCTCCACCTTTGGCCGTGCCTTCAATGGTTTTGTAGGGCACAATAACATTTCCTCGTGCTCCAGAGGTTCGCAACACTTTCACTTCCATGGTTCCTACGCTTTCGCTGATGTGTGTTACTGGCTCCTCGAAGGTGAAGATGCCAGCGTGGTCATCATCAAAAATGGTGACGGTGGCAGTAGAGGGCGATCCCAAGCAGGCAAGTGTTGAGACACGACTGGCCTCAAGGACGCCCTCATCTGAGGCCTCGGTGCTCACACGGACGTTGCTGAGATGGACCAGGAAGTTCTCATCCTCCTCAAATATGTCATCGTCTATTATGCCGACACGGATTTCCTTCTGGGTCTCTCCAGGCTTGAAGACCACTGTCCCTTCAGTGAACTCGTAGTCAGAGCCAGCGTTGGCCGTCCCGTCCTCCGTCCGGAAGTCGACGTACACCGTGTTGGTCAGGTCTCCTCCCCGGCGGACGATGGTCAGAGCCACGGTGCCACAGTTCTCCAAGCACTGGTAGGTGCCCTGCTCGAAGTAGAGCTTGCTGACGGGATCGTTTTCGGTCACCTCGCTGTTGACCTCGTGCATGCTGACGGCTTTGCGGGCCTGGTCTGCAGCGTGTCTCTTCAGGATGTTGCCGGCGCCGGTCATGAGCCGAGTGGCCTGGATGCGGTAGAAGGCCCTGCTCTTCTGCTGCTGGCTCAGGACCTGGTAGTTGGCCAACTCTATGAGCTGCTCAATTTCCTTGTCTGGGTGCTTTTGTTTCAGCTCCTTCAGGATCCGAGCCATTTCCCTCCTGGCTTCCTCGTCATCCTGGTCTTTCTCGTCCACCTCCAACACCAGTGTCCCATCCAGAAAGTTCTCCACGTGAGAATTAGCAACCTTTCCATCCATCTCGATGTCAGCCTTGGAGGAGGGCCGGTCACCCTCATGCTCGATGATCATCCCTCTCTGCTTTCCAGCTCGATATTTCTTGTAGACGTACTTGTAAAATAAAAGCCTCCTGTCAGCTATCCAGGCAAACACCACACAGATGGGGAAGAAGAAGAAGGTGAGCAAGCCTTCCCAAACCTCCACAATCCCAGGAGAAGACACAGATAAAATAATGTAAAGCCAAGTGTAGGCAAAGATGCTCCAGGCCGCTGTAACAAAAAACACTCGCAAGTGCTTGATCTTCCTGATCTCTCCATCTGGCACCACGTACACGCAGATCGCAATGATGACAAACATGTTGAAGGCAGCACTCCCCACGATGGTGCTTGGCCCCAGGTCCCCCGCCGTGAAGCCGTGGCCGCACACCTCGATAACGGACAGGAGGATCTCCGGAGCAGACGAGCCCAAGGCCATCAGCGTGAGGTTGGAAACAGTCTCGTTCCAGATCCTCACGGTGGTTTTGCTGGTCTCGCCATTGGGCTTCTTGATGGTTATTTCCCGCTCCTGGGACGTAATGACTTCGATGGAGGACATGAAGCGGTCGGCTATGATGGACACTCCCAGGAACATGTACACCATTGCCACAAAATACACCGTCGCCCGAGCAATTTTGTCCCCAAACGAGGGGTCCTGGGGTTCCCATATTGGTAAAATCACACCCTTTTTGCAGATGTAGGAGCCAGCGCACTCCTCGGTGTCGTTGGCGGGCAGTTCACTGGGGCTCTCCGCACGTGTGCCCTCTGCATGGAAGAGCAGCACCAGGACAAGGCTCAGGAGAGGGAAGCTCACTGGGAAGGCGTGTGCGTGAGTTACTCGCGACATGGCCACTTCCACCAGACAGGCCCCAAACATCTTCAACCTGAAGAGGCAAAAAGGAAAGTTGCGTTAAGTGAGGCCAACCAGAGATAACAGGTTTTTCTGCTCCAAAGATGTGATCAGGTTGTCCCATTACTCAAGAAGATGCAGCTGATGAGCCCATTTTGTTATGATTAGCGATGTTTTCCATGTAGAAATCCTCTGGTTCAGTCATCTGAACCAGGATGGATTCAGATGGCACCAGTGAGCTAGCACCTACCCCCTTTAGCTACCATGATGTTTCTTTCTCTTTGTTGAAAACCTATTTGTTCAATTGCATTTTCTTGTTCCTCTAATCTAATTAAAGCCCATCGTTCTGCTTCACAGCTGGCAGAAGTGTTTCCCATTTCAAAATTACAGTGCACTCGCTCACTCACTGGAATTCAGGGTAAGAGAAGGAGAGGACAGGGAAACGTACTATCCCCTCATCATGTTTAAAAAATACTTTTATACCTTTTAAATCACTGTAAGCTGTGTATTTCACAGCCTTTTCTTGCTCACAGTCCTCCCAAGCATCTTCTCCACATCAGAAATCTGCACAACGTGAGCTTGAGCCCTGGCAAAACCTTACTCTTAACAGTAACTTGGTCATAAGGTGCACCAGAAGGACAGCCTGTAATTAATGCTTTTGGAGCCATTCCTTCCACAGTGCATCACTTTGCACCTTCCCAAAACTGGAAAGAGCCCCATATGCATCGAAGCCTGGCTCTCTTGGCATGCTTCTAGAGGAAACATGTCCCTGTGCTCTTTTCCCACTAGGTCAGCTTTGACGGCTTCCCCTTCAAGGGCCTTTCTCACTCCATTTACAACATCAGTCATCAGGCATGACAGCCGTACTTGCCCTTGTCCTGCCTCAGGATTTTCCAGCAATGTAGAAGAGCTGTTAAAGAGGTTTGCAGTTAGTTAACAGTGCATAAACCGACAGAACAGATGCCTTTAAGTACAAAGAGATGCTTAGTGAAAAAAAAAACAACCAACCCTGAGCATGCTCAGTGTTACATTCTCAAATTTACTAGCCAATAAAAGCCAGATCCCTAGTTATTAAAGCTGTAGTTTCTCCTCAAGGAGAGCCTTGCTTCTCCAATCCAAGTTAATTTAATCAGATGGTAGTTAAAAATGTTTCTACGAAGAGAGGAAAATGGGCATGTCAATACCTCTGGGTTCCGACTTCACTGGGAAATACAAAAATTGAGCTGACTTTCCTCAGAAAAACCCCACACCCCTGAAAGATAAACCCAACAAAGCTCAGCCATGAAAGGTTTTAACTCCTCGTTAGGGCAGGGGCACATCAGGAAGGGACAGGGCTGTGTGCAAGGGAACAGCTGGCTGGAGGAAGCAGTGGGTACCATCCCACACCCATGCTATGGGATCTGCTCCACAAAGAGACACTGTAATGGTGCAGCAAAGCCCTCTCCTCCGTTTGCTTTTATTTACAGATGCTGTAGTAGGGTTATCGGTCTGGAAGAGTAACACCGAGAATTTATCAGGACGGTTTCATATAAATGACATTTTCTCACCAGGAACTGTTGGTCTGCCTCCAACCCCACCCCACTCCCTGGTACTGTAATTAAGAAAAGGAAAAGATACATAGTGGAGGAAGTGAGCAAATCAGAGAGCTGGGCGATAAGAACAGATAAATTGAACAAGATAAAGCAAGTCTCTTGTAGGAAGACAGATTTAAAAGAAAGTTGTTTGCATCATGAATCCTGCTAATGCTACAAAAAAAGCTCTTACTACCAGACTCAACTGCTCCACAGTGCCTGGGTATCTTCTCCTTCCCCAAATGTCAGCTGTAGCCACTGCTTACAAGCCCCAAGTGAAAAAAATGCAAGCATGATGTTTGTAAAGAGGAGCACCTTGTTGCAGGCTGTTCAGTGGATGGCTAAGCTGAAACAGATGTGCATTCACGGTCATTGAAATGTAGCTGAAGCATGAATTAGTCACCCAACATCTGCACTCCTGTGTTTCACACTGCTCCAAACCGAGTCACGGAGACATTTGATAAAGGGGCTGTCAAAACACAGGCTGGCTTGGTACCTACTCTGTTTATCCCAAATAGCTCCTAAATGTGGTTTTGTTCCCTTTTTAAATATGTAAGTTTAAAAAAAATTCATTGTGAGCATAAAATATTACTCAGTTGCACGGTTCTTCACCCTCTCCTTCTCAAGGGTAGTAGTTTCTTCAGAAAACTCAAGAACATCCACCTGTCCTTGTTCAGTTAATTTTTCTCCCTGTGGCAAGTCTTATCCCTACACATGTACAATTATTCAGAGCAATCAGGCATTGTGAAATCCCCTTGGCAAGAAGAGAAAACAGATGGTTCTAGAAAAAATATTATGCTTTGGGTCACTGATTTAGGTCATGAAGAATAGGAGAGTTCCATCACACTTTGGACCAACTCTCCAGCCTTAAAAGGATTTGGGTACTGGAAGTCTCATTCAGAAAAGAAAAAAAAAAAAAAAAGACACCCACAAAATCAAATTAATAAGAAATTTGAACTTTATTTGCCATGTGTTTCTCCTTTCAAACATTCTAATATAAGTTGGGTTTTGTTTTGGTTTGTTTATTTGTTTGTTTGAAATCAAGTCCGATACTACTTTAAACAAGAGGAAAAAAGGCCTAGAGGCTTGCATCTGAGTAATCCATATTTCTGGCATCCCCAACCAGCACTCCATGTACAAACAATATTTTTCCCTCAGATGTCAGGAGGCAAGAAATGTGGGGCTTTTCTGGAGAGGGATAAGAAATGGCTGGAGCTTTGGAAGAGACACCTGCCAGCCATGCCAATGCGCCTCCTTTGGGCAGCAGCAGCATCCCCAAACTCTGCTGTGTTTCCTCCAGCATTTTGTGGTGTAGCCATTAGGCCAGGTTCACACACCACGACCAGCTTTCCTACTCAAACCAACTCACAGTGAGGCCCAGGAACTGTGAAGGGCTAGAAAATGCTCGGCCACAACATGCTAGTTACACACATGCAGCCAGAGCCTGACACTCAAAATATCTCTGAGAAGCACCTGCTATTAAATCAACAGCGATTCTTTATTTGTACAATCCAAAATAAACAGCTTGGTCCCTAGAGACCGTCTTGCTTTGCATTTGCCTACAGTCTCAGCTCATGGTCAGCACACTGTGGCACAGCGTAGGAATATTCCCAGAAAACTAATTTCCAGCATGCTGTAAGGAGAAGCAGGGCTACCTGAAGAGCAGCCCTCCCCCAAACTTTGTTAGCTTTTCATTAAGGTGTCTCAATTGCATTTCCCATGCTGGCCATCAGCAATAAAAGCGTGTGCAGCAGCTGATGCACAGTGTCAGGCTGGCAGCCCTGGCAAAGCCTGCCTGCCACGGTGCTCGTGGCCTTGGTGGCACTGCCCCGGTGCCTCTGGGGCCAGAGGGATCGGGGCAGCACAGGGCAGGGGCACAGGCTGCTCTCAGGCTCGGTGCTGGCCATACAGATGTGGTGAAAAATCCCAAAATGCTGTCCCGGGCCAGCTCTGCCCTGCCCATAAGCACCACCTGATGCCCGGGGACAGCACCCTGAGCCCTTTTTACCGCTGCAGGAGGGGAACTGTCCTGGTGCTGCTGGAGAGCTCCCAGGGAGAGCTAAAACTAACCAGGAGAGACAGAGCCCAACCTGGGCTGTCCTGAAGTGGCACTGAGCCCCTTTCCCTTCCCAAACCAGCACCACAGGGGTGCCAGCAGGTGTTTTTGCGCAGTCAGGGAGGAAAGCCTGTGAGAGGCTTCATGAACAGCTCAGTTTAGCTGGAGCTCCTGGCCAAGGGGTGTTGGTCCAGCCTTTCTTCCACCCCTTGGTGCTGTGGAACACCAGGAGGGCAGCTGCTGCCCACAGCAGGGCTGGGAGGGTTGCAGAGATATTTGCCTCCCTGCTGGACATGGGAGCTCTAGGTTTTACAAATTGGTAGGAGAGAGCTCCTGCTGCCAGCTCATGCTCCTGCCCCCCAGCTGAGGAGCTGCCAGATGGGGAGGAAACAGCCTTTTAGACTCTGCTCTGATCTTTCCCTGGCAGCATCGATCCTTCAGGCTGACTGGTTGCTGCATGCAAAGCGAGCCTGAAAGCTGCTCTGCATTTAAAAAGAGCACAGCTTTCTCTCCGCAGCAGCCTCCCAAAAGTCCCATCTCCATAGGGGCACTTCAGCCCTGAAATATCCACTGTATTCCCGTTATTTTCCTAAAGCTTTGTATCCCACACGGGTCTAAGACCATTTGCCACACACTAGAAGCACCATTATTGTTAGGAGCACTAAAAGAAAAAAACACTGCTGATCCAGACACTTTAATTACAGAAGAACTGGGCAAGGAAGGAAGGAGGAATGAGTGACCACACAAAGAAGGACTGAGGGTCTTTCCACATGGAAATCCTTTCCCAGCATCCCAGAGAAAACCTGTACAGAGCAGCTGTGGCACGGCAGCGTTCACACAGTTCCTGGTGCTACCCAGCGGTGCCCACCCCACTGCGACACCAGCTCCACCACAAACATCATTCCTGCCGCTTTACTGCCAGCTTGGATGGGAGAAGGTGGCCCCACAGCTGTGCCCCTGCCGTGCAGGAGGTTGGAGCAGCACCCCTTCTCCCCACAGGGTGCCTGGTCGCTTGCTGGGGACCTGTAGAAAGTTTGCTCTTGTTGTGAGAGCGGCTGCTCCTCAACTCGATGTGGGAACACAACCAGGAGCGTGTGGCAGCAACACAGGGGTTCCCAAAGGGTCTTTTCCCATCCTACAGTCAGAGCTAGACAAGACAGGACCTTTTCCTGCACTGGGGAGAGACAGGGAAGGCAGCTGAAGCCAAGAGGTGTCACCTGAGGTGTCACAGGCTGGAGAAAGACAGTCTCCCTTCAGCCAGAGGGTCCAAAAACTGATGAAGAAGCAGCTAGTGGTCACTGCAAGGAATAGCCAGCCTGCACGATAGAGAAACAGAGGCTCAAAGCATCTCAGCTGTTCCCCACCTTGTCCCTGGGAAAAGACAGCAAGCCCCAAAAAAAGCAGACTCTGTCCTACCCCACAGTGGAACCTGAAGCCCCCAAGTTACAGCACCCCTTCCCCAGTTTTTCTTGCAGGAGAAGAGGAATCTACTGCAATCTTCCTGGGAGAAAGCACTGCATTCCATCTTCCATGCATGGGACTTAGAGCCATGGCCCCATCTCTGGAGGAATAGCAAACTTCTCCTCTGCTGCTGACCCTGCCTGGCCGTGCTCAAGCCTGTACACCTGAGCCTCACTGAAATCAGCAGCCTGCTCTACAGCAACAGCTTGGGCAAAGCCTGCACTGGGAAAAGATATGGCTGTAGGAAAACACAAACAAACAAACCATCTGGTCTCTGACCATCACAGGTCCAGCTTCTCACAGCCAAGGGACACAAAACGGATGCCAGCAGCCCTGCAAGGAGGCACAGGGTGCCTGGAGATCTGTCTGGGCAGCCACGGGCTCTGCCAGCTTCGCTTCTGATCTTGGTGCTGACCCCGTGGCGCAGCTTTGGTAAAAGTGAGCTCCTGACAGCTGTGAGATTTACCTGCCAGAGCAGGAAAAGGACCCTTCTGCTGCACTGGCTGTACATCCAAACCCTGGAGAAACCTGGACTGGGTTGCCACTCAGGGCTGCATAGCGTGACGGCACTTTAAACGCTGCTTGGAAAACCCTTGGCTTGCTTCCCTGCTCCGGCTCTGCCTGGCTCCTGCTCCCTTTCACCCAGCTCTGCCACTCCAAAACAGGCACAGCCTGTTGGCATCCCCTAGCCATGACCCTGTAGATCTCCACATCAGGAAAATGATTTCCAGGCCATCAGCAATCCTGATTGCATCAGTACAAAAAAACATCAAAACCTTTCCAAATATAGTCAGAGGCACAAAGCCCTCCATGAAGCTGATCAAGTAAAACACACATCAGGCCACCCTGGTTTCTGTAAAGGACATTAAAAAGTAAGAATAATTATCAGTCTGCAACTGATTTTTCCAAGTATCCTATCTCTTCAATGAAATCAGTCTCCTCCCACAATTTCCCCAGCAACTTTCCAAAATAAACAGACAAACAGAGAAAATAAAACATCCCTGATACAAAATTTCAACCACACTGGATGAATTTGGGGGCAGCTTGCAGAAAATGAGCTTGGAACCGTTTGTCAGGGAGATTACAGTGCAAGTGTCAAGTTGTCCCTTTCTCCCACGACTCAAGATCTCATCAAGGAATATGCCAGGAAATAAGAAGAAAGGGGGAAATGCTGCATTTATCTGGGACTGAGTTGGTTTTTTTTTGTTGTTTGTCTGCTTTTTAAACAACTGTCTTCCTACTTGCTGCTGTCTTCAGACCATTTCTTTATCCTTACCACCTGCCTTTGGTCTCTTCTTTACCAAGCAGCATCAGGCTCTTTTTCTGTGATTCCTCTTGGGCTGCTGATGCCTTCCTCTCTGTCTGTGCATCTCCCTTGCTGATTTAAGCACAGCCTGCCCGTTGTCCAGGAGCCGGCCCCGAGGCTGCCTGGCTGCCAGACTCCCTGTGGGATCTCAGGGCAGCCCTGCATCTCCCTGTGCTCTGAGTAAAATGGGAAGAGATCTCCCGTGAGTGCTGGGAGAATAAAACACTGCTAATGAGCCTGAGGCTCTTGGGCAGCCTGGGGAAGGAAGTATGTGCCCAGAGGTGCCCCAAAGGGGCCAGGAGGGAGGAATTAACAGGCCTATTGCTTTCCCCTATGCCTGTGTCTGTTCCTCTCTCTGGACTATTTTTGCACTGGGTTTGTAGCTGCCTGTGGGTCTTCTGTGCAGCAGGATGCTTCCCTGGGCCCCGCAGGAACAGAAAGCTTCAAGGGAGAGGAGATAAATCCCCATCCCCAGTTCCCTGTGACCATCCAGGGGTGAAGAGGTGGAGACGTCCATGGGGATGGGTGTAGGGAAAGACTGATATGAATGCAGGTTGTTGAGCTGAGCAATTTGGGCACGGTACTAGACAGGAGCTGGGCAGGTTGGGCTGGGGGCTCAGCCTGGCATGCTCCATCCATCCCTGTGACTGCTGCTGGCTGGGGAAGGGTGGTAGCACCTCCCGGCAGAGCCACGTCCAGAGGCACAGCTCTGGCACGGCTGACTCTAGAGGGAGCTGGATGCTAGTGCTGAGCAGATGGCCGGCTTTTAGACCCCCAGACCTCAGGCAAGGGACTCTGAGCCCAGCTCTGTGCCAGGCCTTCTTTACCTATCTCACACACAAGGTTAGCCACCCCTTCCTTCTCCTCAGATTCCCCCGTCTTCTCTGTCTCCTCAGGAGCTCTTTGCAGCACCAAATCTCACTTCTATTTGTAGCCAGGTTTCCTCAGGAAGCCAGGCACATGAAATCACAGTTTCCATGTCTGTCTGTCTGTTCACATCGCTCCCCCCTCTTTCCAATTTCAGCTGAAATCACCAGAGGGATAGAGATAACAACAAAAGCCAAGTTCCTCCAAGGTTCCTGAAAACAGCTGGAGAGATACCACTCCCACCCTTGGCAAGGGAAAGCCCGGTCAGGGAGCTCAGCTCACAGTGGAGGCCAGAGTATCAAGAGCACAGCAGCCTGCACAGCCCCAGGTGCAGCCAGGATTTGCACAGCTGTGTGTCCAGGAGCTGGGAGCACCTGCAGATCCCAGCACTCTGAGCTTGGACAGAGCTCTGGGCTGCTCCCCATGCCAGTCACAAGGAGAGCCGCTGCCACTTGTGTCGTCTGTGACCAACCTGTTGGTTGGTCATCCAGTGATCTTGCGAGGCACAGGATCTATTACAGGATCTAGGTTTCATTAGGATGCTGGAGAACAGGGGCTTTTTTCCCAGCGAGCAATCAGGACTGTGTCCCCTCAAAGCCACAGCAGAAACCCAGATCTGTCCCATCTGTCCCAGATGCAACGCCAGAAAATCACAACCCTGACTGCCCTGAGTGTATCAGGACACTACAAAAGGCAGAGAAGTGGCTGTGCCTATACAGCATCATTTCAGGTGCTGTAGAGACCCCCAAGAGCAAGGGCATGAACCAAAGTTTGTGCCATGTTACGTGCAGCAGTGCCAGGAGAGAAGACCAGGTTCAGCCTGGACAGATACAGGACAATGAACATTTAAGTTTCAGGAGCCATTCACAGCCAAAAGAACACAAAAACCTTAGTGAAAGTGAGGAAAGGAGAAGCAAACGAAGTTTCATCAGGTTAGAAGTGTGCTACTTTGTGCTGGCACCCAGGGATGCTGGACACATAGAGTGTTCCAGCCTCCTCAGGTATCTGGAATGCAAAGATAGAGGAAGAGAGGAAGCTTTGACCAACGTGGCTCCTCAGCACTGACTTAGGAGTTGTTCATGTCAACAGAGCTGGTGGGGGCGTAAGAGGAGTCAGACAGCTTTCCTGGGAGTTGGTGGTGGGGGTTCATGGCTTGGCTGGCAGGTGATGGACTTGAAATGCTACATTATTGCCCTATTTGGACTAAACGTCTGTGCTGGACAAGGGGCAAAGCTGCTATTGAAGAGCCAATCAGAAGGAAAACGGGAGAAAGGAACAGCTAATAGACGCTCCCAAGGGATCACAAAAGCCTTTCTTTGATGATAGCCACGTCCCCAGCCAAAGCCATGTAGCACAGCTCTTTTTCTCCCGGATGCCACCATCACATCAATATGCAAGCGTCCCAGCTTCCCTCTTCTAAACAAAAGCGCACCCCTTCTCTCTGCGACGATGACAAAAAGCACGTGAATTCTTAGGCAGGTGCCGGGGGATCACACAGAGAACCCCAGCCCCTCTCAGCCTTCATTTCCATTGCCTGACTTGCGAATTTCCAACATCTGGGACTGGAGGAATGAACAGGTTCCTGCAAAGCGCAAGCGAAAAGGAGCCCTGAAAGCACACACTCGCACCCACACGCCTGTGACCTTGTGATTTTACTACAGCTTTCATTTTCAGACTCCAGTCCTCCCTAGTGCTTGCTGCATTTCTGCAACATTTTGGCAGTCGGCTCTCGCTTTGGAGACAGAGTGTGGAGTTGTTTTGCATGGCTCGGCGGGGTGGGGTGTGGGGGGGAAAGCAACAAGGCTGTGAATAAAGAATTAAACTCAAGATGACGGAAGAGCCCCAGCCATGCTTCCACCTAGACAAAGCCTACGTGATGAGCGCTGCTTAATGCCAGCCCTCAATAAGGCGCGCTGCTCGAGACGAAAATGGGAATTTCGGGGTGGCTGCAGGTGCCTCCGAGCACTCACCTCGGGCAGCGTTTCCAGGCAGGGGAATCAGCCCTGCCTGGAGGCACGCACAGCCCGCCAGGCGGAGGCACCGCGCCCCACCGCGCACGGGGGGATGCGCCCCAAAGCCCCCGGGGAAGGAGATCAGCCTCAGCCCCCTGCCCGACCCCACCTGCCCGGCAATGCCCGGCTCTCGGGCTACGGGAGGGGGAAGCGACTCCCCCGCCGCAGCCGCGCCTCCCGTCGCGACATGTCGCGATTGGCCGCCGGGGGAGGGCGGCGAGCCCCTTCGCCTGCCTCGGGGTGCCGCGGCTGGCTCGTAGAAAACATTCCCGGGCGTGTGCTGTGACTGCGAGCATCCTACCCCCGCGGCCCCATCGGCTCCGGGTCCCCCGTGCCGCCCCCCCGCAGCCTCCCCCGGCGCTCGGATGGCGCTGGAGGAAGCAGCGTGGGGCTGGGCAGGGTCGGGGCGGGGGCGGTGGGTCGCGGTCCTACCTGGCGGGGTGCAGGAGCGGGGTGCAGGAGCGGGGCCGGCTCAGCAGCGGCGGGGCATCGCGGCGGGGCGGGCGGCGGAGCCCCGGTGTGCGGCTGCGGCGCGGCGGCGGGCGGGAGGGAGAGAGAGAGAGAGAGAGAGAGAGAGGGGGAGGGAGGGAGGGAGGGAGGGAGAAGGGAGGGAGAAGGGAGGGAGAAAGGAAGGGAGGGATGGATGGAGGGATGGATGGAGGGAGCGCGCGCACAAACGCGCCCCGGGGATGCGCTCAGCCGGCCCGCCCCGCAGGCAGCCTGCCCTCCCTCCGCATCCCTCCGCCGCCACGAGCGGGCAGCGAGAGACCCGCCGTCCCTCCTCCTGGGGAGCAGCTTCAGCCCTCCTCCGCCTCGTCCTAGCGCTGCTGGAAATATTTCCCGAATTTCTCCTCGGATCGAGGGACTTTGAAAGGCAGGGCTGGTTGCGGACCCACCCCCAGCAGCCCTGCCCTCCCTGCTTGGGCCAGTCCCCAGCCCTGCCCTGCCTTGCCTCCTGCCCTGCCCGTCCTGCCCGGGACAGTCTCCATCCATGCCCTGCCTGCTGCTGGTCCTGCTCTGCCCTGCCCGGGACAGTCTCCATCCATGCCCCGCCTGCCTCCATCCCAGCCCAGCTCACCCCACCCCACCCTGGCCGCTCATCTCCTGCACACATCCCCCCGGCCGACCTGCAGCCTGCCAGGGTGATCCTGAGCCCATTTGCACCCTTTAGGAGGGAGAGAGCCCGGGGAAGGATGGAAAGAAGGGAAATATGTGTGTGTGTGTGTGTGTGGGTGTGTGTGTACAAGGAGTGCCTTGCTGTGTCTGTCCCCGTGCCTCACAGTGTTGCCCGCGGCAGCTGTGGGGAGGCAGGAGGTCAGGAGCATCCCAAGGGGCTTGACGTTCACCCCCCTCTCATATCCTCAGAGTTGTGACAGGGGTCAGCAGGGGACATGGGGTGACAGGCAAGGAGCATGTGGGTCAGCTAGGACCCTCCCGGGAGCTGGCCTCACATCTGGGTCAGCCCCAGAACCCGCGGAGCCTCCTGTCCCCACAGCAGGGTCATCGTGCCCAGGGAGGTCCTGCAGGAAGGCAGCAGGCTGGCACAGAAGGACTTGCTGCACCTCAGGCTGACCAAAGTGTCCTTCCTGTGGGCAATTCCCGTTTCACCATGCCTGAATGACTCCTCCACCCTTCGCTGGCTCCAGCAAGGAGCAGATGAACCCATTGTCCCACCCTCCAGGCAAAACTCTGTGACTTTAGGAACTTAAAATAGGACCAGAGCTAATAACTCACACACTGGCTTGCAAGTACCCAGCGACCTTGACGAGCCCTCTGTGCCCAGATCCTCAGGTGCAACAAGAACTGTGGGGAAGCAGAGACATTGTTTTAGCTCCTGCACCCTCTCACACCCTCTTATCGTGTTGGCTCTGCCTGTAGACTGTAATTTTGGTCACCACTGGCAAGACAGCAACCCGGAATTTTACCTTTGAATTTCACTTGTGCTTTTCTTACTTGCTTTCAAAAAAAATTTTTTTTTAAGATTTTTGCACCATTGTGCCCTTCAGCAGAGATGAAAAACTAAATTTCTCTGTTCAACATGGGGGGTAAGACATGGGCAATGTCACAAAATTCCTTTGCACTTTGTGATGAGCTGACCAAACAACAAGCCAGCTACTTATAATTAGTGTTGCAGCAGTTCTGGATATGATTTCTATAATATAAAAATTATATATGGATATATAATTTATATATGGATAAATATAAATTTATATATGAATTTATTTTGGTCTCACTTTAAGAACTTATTGCCCATATATGGAATGAAAGGCATTTCCATATAAGAATTTGGTTTAGAAAAAAACATGATTTTGTGTCCAATAGCTAACTCCGATTTTCTGCCTCACCTCTTTTGATTTAAAACTCTTTAGAGGAGGCATAAGTTTGCATCTGGCCACGTGTGGTACTTTGATGGCACTCAATTCTCCCAGCAGGGCCATTGATATAAAATGAGCACAGCTAAATGTGTACAGCTTGCACAGTGCTGTGATCAGGAGCTGAGGAGAGCTGTGGATGTGTATCAGAGGCATTTGGTTTGGCAGTGGCTGCAGGATGCAAGGCACTGCACAAGCTGGCATGGCAAAAGGATAGTGTGAGCAGGAAAAATTGGCGTGGCTGCAGCAAACACAATCCCTGCTGGTGCTTTTCGCCCTGCACACTGAAATCCAATCACTGCACCCGTAAGCAGTGGAACCCGAATTTTAGTCATGGAGTTCTCCCTAAAAACTCCCTAATTCCCTCAGTAATGTTGCTGACCTACTTCCCAGCTCTTTCTGTGAATACAGTACACAACTCTGGATCACCAAGACTGTGCTAATGGGCATCCACTGGTGAGCTGCCCTCTGAAGAGCCAGGCACACCCGCGGCTCCTCCAAACTCACCTCCCTTGGCAGCTCCCAGTGCGTGTTCCTGTCCCCCAGAGCCTCCTGCTGACACCCTCAGAAAGGCTGCTTCAGCTGTGGGATTTTTGTGACATTCCAGGGGAGCTGAAGAAAACAAAGGGTTTGTCAGTGTTTGTGGTGATGCTCGTTACTCTGTGAACCCTCTGTATCCACCCAGCCTTAATGGCACTGGGACAAAAAAGGTGAAGCAGAACTATCCCATCTGAACACGAGAGCAGCTTTCATCTGTCTGCTTCAAAAAGTGACTGGCTAGGTAGAATATGGGTCTGGGAGGCTTGGAGAAGATGTGCCCCACTCCCTGGTCCCTGACACACCCCTTGCCAGGCACATTTAGACCTTCATTTCTTAGAGTCTCCAAGAGAAAGGTGGAGCTGGGCTCTGAAGGGTGAAGTCAGGGAGTGGGAGAGGCAGAGTCCAGTCGCTGAGAGGAGATGCTGTGTTCCAGGACTGCTCCCCTCTGCAGTGGCCATGCTTCACACTGCTTTTTCTCAGCCAAGCTAGCTGAAGTGGTGGCTGTGACAGAATGGAGCTCTGCATGGGCTGCGAAATCTGCTGGGCGAGCTGAGCAAACGCTCCTGCGCTCTGCCTGATGCTCTAGGCAAAAATGCAACAAGACTGCTCATGTCCTGACACAGCAAGATTTGTCACATGGCGTGGGCACATCCGTGCTTCAGCACTCCAGATTGCAGCCCGGACTGTGCCGGGAGAGGCAGTGGTTTGCTCCAGCTACCTCTACCTACCTGCCACTCTTTGCAGCCATGCAAGTGAACACCTACCACTGCAGCCATGTTTACAACCACTAATTACTCCTCTCCAAATCATGGAGATTCTCATGCCAGTAGTAGCGAATGGCTCATTCATTCCCTCATTCATTCATGCCCACCCACAGCTCTCTCCGACAGCAGCCTGCATCTCCCTGCAGTTGCTGGAGGAGGTTTCTGGGTATTGTCTGCATGTGCAGAGCACAAAGGCAATTCCTCCTGGTAAAGAATGGGGTTAGTGGGCTGTGGAGCCTCAAGCACAGGACAGAATGGTGCAGGCCCATTCTCTGAGCAGTGCCTTGTGAAAGAAGAACTGCTGCATGCTTTAGAGGAGGGGCACAAAAAGCCTCAGGCACTTTTTGCTTGAAAAAATTCTGCCTTATATTCCCTAAGGGAGACAAGAGGTCGGGGCAATGCTCAGCTCAGCCAAAGCACGCTCATCTCTGAGCGTCCTACCACCCTTTCTGTCCCTCTTTGGAACATCTCCTCAATGGAATGCTTTGGTCTCAGATGATGCTGGAGGATAACCTGTGAGTCTGCTTTGGCTGGTTGTCTCTGGTCATGGTTTTCCTCGAGTCCCTTGGGAGATGCCAGAGGGGTCCTGCAGAAGCAGATGGGTTGTCACCTCTGCTTGCCATCCATCTGTCTTTGCTCCTCGCTGCAGCAGGCTTCAGCATGTGCTCCTTGAACATTCTCTGGCTCTCCTATGCATGTTCTTGGCAGAGACCTGGAGATCCCTGGAGAGCGGTGTTTCTAAAAAAGATGCTTAGAAACATCTTTTTCCAGCGATTTGAGCACTTCCTTTCACTGACACCTTCAAACCAGCCTTTGCTGTTAGGAGGATAAATTGGGCATTTAGAAATGTGGCAGATGGAGTGGGACACAGCAGTGAGTAGGAAGGGCAATTTTGTGTGCTGGACATCAATACATTCCTTTTTGAGCTCTCTAGGCAGTGACTCCTTAACTGTTTCCAAGTACCTGCTGCAGCCTGAGTCCCGATGAGCCCCTGGAGGTCTGGTTGCATCACAGCTGTCCATCAGCCAGCCAGGGGGCTTGGAAGTGAAAGGTATCTTCTCCCCTGGAAAACTGAGAGTACAGCCTGCAGCCCAGGGAGGAGGCAGTGCTGGATGGAATGTTTTGGCACACCTGTGAAAGATGGGTAGCGTGTGCTTCTCTGTCCCTGCCCTGCTCTGAGAGCCTGCAGAGGTGAACGGAGAAACCGAGCTTGTGCCGCTCTGGAGCTTCCCCCTCGGATATTTGCTCTGTGCTGTGTTTTGTGCATGTTTAAACAATAAATCCAGAACACTAATTCATGAGCATAGCATTTAACAGCCTGGGAGAGAGCTTTCCTGGAAGAAGCCTCGACTGGCCAAATTTTGCAGAGCACTGCTTATGTGAAACAGACACAAAAGTATATTTGCACTGGAAACCACCTGCTTCATGGGGACTGAAAGAATGAGTAGCTAGAGGGGCTGGACTCCAATTTAGGAAGCTTGGAAATGGGGAGAGTTGCAGATACTTTGCAAACATCTAGGCTGAAAAACAAGCCACACATTCTTCTCTTCAAATTCTGCTTCACAGCCATACTTTTCTTTCTGGGAAAAAAACCTGCTTTCTGGTCACCAGGCATGTGCAGGAAAAATTCAATATGTGCACAGAATGACTTCAGCAGCTGGGCTTATTGTGAGAGATGTACAAGGTGCAAACTGTCTCCTCACTCTTCTCAAAGGGGTGGAAACAAAAAAAGCCTTCTGGCAGCTGTTCATTGTCTCACCAGCAGTGCATGCTGCAGCAGCATCTCACTTCCACCTCTCAGGCCAAAACCAGCTCCTAGCTGGAGTCACAGTCACTGGAAAATGAAGGACCAGATGTCCCCTGCTGAACTGGCTGTCCCTTAGCATCTTTTCCTAGCAAAGCCACGACACCGATGAGGCTTTGTTTTGCTGTTACAAGACTTCAGAACGCAGGGACTCAAAATGCAGATGCAAGGGTGACTGAAATGTGTTTCCCAGTGAAAGCCATAGCCCAGTGACTCTGCTGCTCCCCTGCAAAGGTCCATGGAAGTGCAGTGTGCCAGCCCCAGGGCAGCACTGCCATCAAATAGACACTAGCACTCCCCAGCTGACACTCCAGCCCTCTTCCACCATTCCAAGAGCTGGAAAAATTTTGGTTGAAAAAAATTGAAGAAACCCCTTCCTCCCCCCTCCCAAGTCCAGAATTAAAAAGTAACAAATAGCATTTTCTCTGGATTTGTCTTCTGCTTGTGGGCCCCAGAGTTTGGTGCTTTCCAATTTACTTGGCTACCAGAAGCAAGTTAAGAAACCATAGGAGTGCTGAAATAGTAATCACATGACTCCAGGAGCTGGGATTTCCTGAAAAACAGAAGTGCAATGTGGCACTGTCTGGGAGCTGTGTCCTGCAAGCTGGGGACTGTGAGGCTTCCTCAGCAGCTCTGGCCCTATTCCTCCTTTGATCCATGAGCAAGGTTCCCATAGTTACCAGTGGGAAGCACAAGGCAAATCAGATGTAGTGCATGGCTCTGGCTGTGGCCCCTGGTTGTGAAAGTAATTTGGCCTCCTCTGTATCATCTGTTTGCCAGCCTTCAGCAAGGCTGGGTGTTCCAGGGAAAATAGCCTTTTTTCTTAAAAGTGAGATATGACTGGCCTCAGCTGCAGAAAACACTGTATTTATATTTTATTTATCTGCTCTAGATCAAGAAAGCTGGTGGAACACCTTACAAAGGCCAGGCCCATTAGGTGAGGGGTTGTGCAATGATTTCTCCTAAAGGGAAATTTCCCTCACTGCAGTGGGCTCTAATCTGCTGTCCTTGGGGGTGGTCAGGAATGTTCCTTAACTGCTTGCTGCTTTGACTTCACCAGCCTCTGCCTCAGCTCTGCTCTGTTTCACCTCCAAGTGGCCTTGCCTGGTGAGTGTCCCTCCAGCACGGAAGAGCTCTGCCAGAGACGAGTCCTGGGGACAGAGGAAGATGTTGTCTGCTGTTATCAGTCAATTTTAGGCCACAAGGACCCATGTGGCTGGAATTTCTGTGCTCCTTGGTCTTCCCAAGGCACCTTGCAGAAATCCCATGCCCTTGCTCCTGGCTGACTTCTCCCCTGGGACAGCTGAGACTGCAGCAGGGTTCTTTTCCCAGTTTCCTTCTCCACAGCTTGGTCTGCTGGCCAGGGACTCACACTGGTGCACACACAGATCTTGCTGGTTTTGGGCACAGTTTGCTCTATTTCTTCTGTTTCCCTCTGAAGATGTATGAACCAAAAATGCTTATCCTCTCTGTGCTGCCTGCTCGAGCAGTACTGAGGCAGAAACCAATGCTGCCTGCCCTAAAAGCAGGAATTGAAGCCCTGCATGTAAAGAGAATTTACCAAAGGGGGAAAAAAAAAAAAACCAGGAAAAATAATCAAGAAAACCATATGTAACTTCCTGATTACTTACTGGTTAGGGGATTGGGGCTTTGCTGGACACTGCGGAGATGTGAAACTGCACCATTTGTAAGACTGGATTCTCCTTTCAAATTTTCATGCTGTCACATGCTAGTCTGCTTCCCCCTTGGAATTTCAAACATGGCCTGTTTAAAAGCTGCTCTGAGCTGAATGTTTTTATCATGTCTTTCTGGATTGTGTGATGCTTTAAAATGATTGAAGATGCGTCTTTGCCACCTGCCTCATGGTTAGAAATCCCCAGGTCCCTTAAGGAAATCTTCTGCTCTTCTGGGAAGCTGTTCCCAGCTTCTCTGAAATCTGTTTTGGTTCTGAGGCTGCAGCACCAGTTTGCTGGTGTGCAGGCAGGTGTGTGCTTGGTAGGGCAGTGTCCTACAGGCCTGATGGGAATACAGGCTTGCCCTTTCCATTCAGCTCCCTTCTGTGTGCACCTCAGCCACTCAGAAACTTTCTGTTTTATCTCAAGATACCAGTGTGGAATTTTGGTAATAGTGTCAGGGCTGCTAAGAGTACCTGGATTTTATTTGCCAGTGGTAGATCCCAGAGTTTACAGCTGTATTTATATGACCAGTGACATTGGGAAAGCGAGCAAGGGCTGCAGAAGAAATAAGGGAAGTGAGAGGTCCCAAAGACACGATTCAAGAGGAAACATTGCAGGAATGCAAACTGACAACTCAAGGGGAGACATATATCCTTGCACATCTGAAAGAGTAGATGCTTTCCATTCCTCCTGTTGACATGATAAGAAGTCAGGGGGTTAAACTATAGGCAGGGACACTGAAGTTTGGTGCAAGGAGAAACTTTCTGTAGCTGTGAGAGTAATGGTGTAGGCAGCAGGATTGTCTGCAAAGAGGGAGAAGCGTGTATTTTATCATTGAAAGGTTTTAAGATCTGGATGAGCAAACCTCAGATCAGGTGTAGGTGACCTAGTTCTCAAGATCATTTCACCAGAAAAATGTATCTGAGAGACAAACAACAGATCTCCAGCACATCACAAAGAGAAAACCAAGGTTGCGATTAAGCTGAAAGGAAAGAAGACAGCCTTTAGGCTTTGGACAAAAATTTGGTGTTGCAGAAGAGTCAGAACATTGGAAATCAGGCCATTCTGGGAGAGTGTAGCGAAGTCTAGGTGGCAATACTATCCAATATCACACAACCTGGGAGCAGACTGACCTTCATTCCAGGCTGGCAGCCAATTTCCTGGGTGGATGAGCCATTTAGCTCATAGGACACCAGGGAAGAGAGCTGATTGCTGCTCTGGAGCCCACTGTATATCCCACTTGAGCCCATTGTATATCCCACTTGTGTTTTGCCCTGTCAGGGTTTGTTCCAGGCTGTTGTGCTTTAGGAATGGTATTCCCCAGTTTAATACTCCCACTAAAACCACGCACTGCTCCCACTCCCTGCTCCAACTGGAGGCACAAAAGGCAAAGATCATGGGCTGAGATGAGAACAATTTACTGGAAACAGCAGAGAGAAAAGAAAATGAACAGTAACAGCAACAATATTAATGTTAAAAGTGTACTAAAGACAGAGAGAGTGATTCACATGCCAATATGCGCATGGGAGAGCCATTTTTTGCACAGGCAGATAGTGTTAGAACAACACGAATTGTTTTAAACTAAAAAAGAAGAGATTTAGATTAGATGTTAATAAGAAATTCTTTACTGTGAGGGTGGTGAGGCACTGGAACAGGTTTCCCAGAGAAGCTGTGGATGCCCCATCCTTGGAAGTGTTCCTGGCCAGGTTGGATGGGGATTGGAGCTAACTGTTCTTGAGGAAGGCATCCCTACCCAGAGCAGGGGGGCTGGAACTGGATGACCTTTAAGCTCCCTTCTAACCCAAACCATGCTGTGATTCTGTGGAAGTAACATCTTTGGCTAGCCCTGACTTATGACTGTCTAACAACATGAAATAAAGGTATGAAAAGCTACCAGAACCTGCAGGTTGGAAGAGGAGGGGTGATGTACATGCAGCTGATCAGTAGCTACACTGACTAGACAGCAGCAGGAAAGAGAAACATTGCTGATAACAAAGGCAGGGTACCAGCTTAATCACTGGCTTGTCTGGGGGAGAGGGACTGGATAAAAAAGAGGAACCTGTGAAGAAAAAAAGAGGCAAAACCAAAATATAAGGTAAAGCAAGTGACACAGTCAGGACTGATCTGGGGCCGTCGGTCAGCTGAATAAATTATGGCAACGTGACAAATGAGCAACACAGGTATGAGGCTGCCCAGGAGTCAGTCAGGTCACAAACATCTGCCACAACCAGCACCCCCCAGCTCCTCAAAGAGCCTGGCTCAGCACAGGGACTCCCTGCAGATGGCTTTATGTGGCAAAGACCCTGCTGAAGTGTCTGCATAAGACACTGCCATGAAAGAAGGGACACGCGTCAAATGACATCCGTGGCAAAGACAAGAAATGAAGTTACAGCTCGGGATGAAGGCAAGGCATCTGTGCTGGCGAAACATCAACTTTATTAAGGTTAAAGCCTTCAAACTTGTCTTGCTCTGTGATTTTCCATTAGCTGTGTACATCAAGGCACGTTTCAAGATAATCAGACTGTTTCAAAGAGACGAATGTTAAAATTTGGCATGTTCTTATCAACAGGGACAGAAAATGTCTAGAAAACATCAGTAGTGGCACAGCTTGTAATGCCTTCAAAGTTGTCTCGTTTTGTAGCACTCTTCTAGGTCTGTGCCTCAAAGCATCCTCAAAGTGGTCTGCCTGGTTAGTTTTAAGGTCAGAACATTGAAATTAAGGGTAAAAGGCTGAATACTTTTTTAGTGCATTATTGTGGAGGTACATCTTCAGGCATTTTAACACCTTCAGGCCCTTTCCAGGTACACATGAAGAAAGTGCACATATACACAGACTTGTCCTAGCCTCTAAAAATGCAAGGACTCTTGCCAAATGGATCCTCAGGTGGGTCTTTGGTGATTTATTTTGGAGTTTTTAAGAATCGAGAAAGGGTCTGACTAGTTTTTCTAAAATAGTAATGATTTGTCCTGAATCTTAACTGGTGATTGATAGCTCAACAGACAAATCATTGCCCACAAATCAGATTTTCAGTGGCAAGCAGTACAAAGATTTTTCTTTGACAACAAAATGCTCACATCCTGCACACGCGGCTCTCCTCCACATGGTCCCCATACACATCTCCATGGTCCATGTACACACTCACAGCAGAGAACCTTCAAGATTAACTCTTTTGTCAAGATAATTTTGGACACATGTCACACTTCAGGGGAAGGGTGAGGTTATCAGCAAGGCTCTAAAAAGCTCTAAGTGTCAGTTACTCTTGCTCTCAAAATTTCACTTCTGATCAAATCAACTCAAGCCAAAAGGCAAATCTCTCAGTTAACATGAAAGATACTTTGTGGAGCATCTCTTTTCCACAACCAGTGGCTAAAAAAGTAGGATCACAGAATGTTTTAGGTTGAAAAAGGCCTCTAGGATCATGGGTCCTGTTGTTAACCCAACACACCAAAGTCCACCACAAAACCACATCCCCAACCTCCATGTCCACACATCTTTTCAATGCCTCCAGGAATGGTGATCCCACCATTTCCTAAATAAATAAAGAGGACTTGTCCCAATACTGGGGCCTGGGGAACACCCCTAGTGATGAAACTTTTTAATGTGTTCATTTTCCAAGCAGTGCTATGGGCTAAGTCCAGGATAGAACATGGCAGGAACACAAGGATACACTGTGGTGCTGGGCCTTGTGTTAAACCTCTGAGTAGCCAGAGAGGAAAGTGAGGACACCTCTCACAGCTGCATGTCTCTCTTTTTGCAGTATTTTGCTCATGAATTAAAACTACCGAGGAGATTTGGAAAACACACTAGGATTCCACAAAGAATTGGTTCATCAGCAACTTGGAAAAACATGCAGAAGAGGTAAATGCTAGAAGTTAAGCTTATCTCCTTGGTCAGGATATGGCTTCTGCCCTGTGCATGTGGCTTACATCTGCAAGATGTCATAGCAGGCAGCAGAGCAGCAGTAAACACCACTACTGTGGACACTCAATAAAAATGGGGACCTGCTTATCCAGATAAAGATAGGGCAATCCACAACATCTGTCTTGCTCCCAAACTGGGTGTTTTTCCTGGACAGATAATGCTTTCAGAACTTTGCTTCAAGTAGCTATGTTCTAGATCTGTGAGTTCATCTTGAAATAATAGTTGGCAGCCCAAAGTGATGTAACATTTAGCATGCTTTAAAGGACCATATGGAATAAGTTACACTGGAGTAAAACAAACACCAGTCTCTCACATCCAGTGTTATTGTTAACAACTTAACTGGGCTGTGTGTATTTTTCAGCAGCAAGGATGACTCACTAAATAACAGGATAATACCATGGATCACTAGCATGTTGTGGTCTGTGGCCACAGGAAGGGTTTACTTTTATTGTGTACATGTTGGCAGTCTCAGCACAGCAGCAGCAAATCCAGAAGTTTATTGCTGCGTCTAGGGCAGAAACATAAGATCTCTGCCTGGAGCCTTTCCGTAAGCCAAAAAAATAACATGGGATAATTCTCCCATCATGCTTGCCAGGCTGCAGCAAAAGCAGCAAGCTGGGAATTAGAGGCTGGGAAAGTAGTTGTCATCTTGGATTTGCTTCCTTTCTCCAGAGTGGGGATATGGCAAATGCTGATGCTGGGAGGGGGCTCTTTCAAAGAGATCCCTGTTCCCACAAACAGATCTTTCAAAGGATCCCTGTTCCCACACTGAAGCCTGGATGCATGGTTCCCTCTTTTAGAAACAGGTGTCAAATCAAGCAGGTTTGGAAGGGTGAAGAGGTTGTAGGGCAAGAGATACATTCATCCATCAAGGCCTAGGCCCCTGCAGAAATCCTGAGGGTGCTGAGGGATGCCTTAGGTGGACTGGGCATGACCCATCAGCTGCTTCATGACTCCTCATGCCCAAATCACTGTGGGCCAGGCCCCTTCATCACCTCCACTGAGCTCATGTGCTGTCCTTTGCTTCCTAAGGCTTGTTGAGATGTGAGATTTCCCTGTAGCCTGGGAGACCTCAGTATCTGCAGGGGTGTAGTAGCCAGAAGAGGACATGGTTGGGACAGGAGGGTTGTTCGGTACCCCCTCACATCATTGCCCAGAGCAGGGGGAAGGGGTTCCTCCTGATGGAGAAAATGTGGCTGAGGGTGTCATCAGATACTACTGTTACCAGGGGGGTGGTTCTGTGTGAATTGTTTATTTTCATTATCTCCTCTGACATTCAGTATTATTGCTGCTACTGTTCATTTTCTTATCCCATTGCTGTCTCCAGTGAATTGCTCTTACCTCAACCCATGATCTTTGCCTTTTGTGCCTCCAGTTGGAGGGGAGAGGGAGCTGCACAGCCTGATTTCGGTGGCTGTGTTAAACTGGGAGTACCATTCCTAAACCACAACAGGGGAGCATTTCCTGTGCCGTGTCCAAGACAGACTCAAGGAAACCTTTGCCTGGGGGGACACAGAAAGGCAGCAAGAGTTTTGCAGGCCCCATTCCTGCACTTTACACATTCAGTAATTTTTACATTTCTTCTTTTCCTGCTTTTGCTCATATAAGAGGGTAAAAAACTCCAAATTGATGTTCCAGTGAAAGAAGAAACATCTTTCTGGAAGAACAGAAAACTATGTGTGGTGGTGTCATGCAGGGTTAGTCTGCAACCTCCAGTGCACACTGTGGTCTGTGGGATAACCTGGGAATTGCCACAGGGACAAAACTTCTGGTGAAACTCATACTGAGCAGAACTTGAAAGCCCTGGGGGACTGATGGCAGTAAAAGGATTTTATATACTGGTCAGTGCACTTTATTCTCATGGGGATTAAAGCAACCCAAGTGCTGAATCTCCTGCCTGGCAGGGGAAAATCTATACCTGAGCAGCTCTCTGTGGCAGAAGTTTCTGAGCATTTGTCCTTTTTGGTTATTTAGAGATAAGTCATTAATCATTGTTAAGCTGAGTGGAATCCAAACTAGTCTTCCCACTGTACCTTTATCCAATACTCACATCTTGCAGAATGCCAATTCTGTTAGCATTTTCCTTCTCCTGTGACCACCTCTCTCCATAAATAAGCAGATGTGGAATCCTCCAGAGTGAAATGTTGCTTTC
>NC_031770.1:10639541-10717495 GCF_001522545.3 Parus major | reverse complement strand
TCTCTCCCTCTCTCCCTCTCTCCCTCTCCTGCTGTCTCTGGAAAAGACTCAGCTAGAGACATCACAAACTGAAACCTGCATTTTATGATAACAACGTCAGAGTTCAGCATTCCAAGGATTTGGGAAAGATCCTAAAAACAAACATCTCAAACTCAAGAGGAAGTTCAGCATTAAATATAAGAGAAATCTAAATATGTTGAAGAATGGAAATCAAAATAACTTCAGTTTTGCCCTGCAGTGACCCCATGCAATAAGAATACTATTATGATTAGATAACAGCGACAATTGGAGCCCTAAATAGGAATAAACTGAGTTTTGAAGGCCTCCAGGTTTACTGTATTGTTGCTATGTTTTTTCCCTATGTGTTGCCAGAATAATAGTGAGTTCCCCAAAGGATCAACTCCAGAATGAATGTCCACTCATAAATTCCCTGCTTTGCTTGTAAATTGTCAGAAAACACCACCACTACTTAAAGCTGTCATGTTGCCTCTTCCTGTAAGAATAGGAAGATGATGTTTTTGCAAGAAAACCAAAGAGGAGAGCTGGACATTTTCAGATTTTTTGGAAGAGGCCTCAATTCCTGGGCCAAATCAATTAGCAAATGGATCTGCAGGTTTCTAGGCTGGGAGCAGGCAGAGCCATTGCACAAAGCCCATTTTGCTAGGACATAGGCAATAATGTGTGTCTGGCCAGGGAAGTGGATCACTCTGTGAGAGTGTCCTCAGAATCTGCTCCAACCTTCTGACTTCCTAGAGAAAAGACAGAGATGGTGTCCAAACACCATCCTTCAGGAATAACCGTAAAAACATTGAGGTGTCTGGAGGAGGAGAATGTGCAGTGGCCTTTCTCCAAGTCAGAGCCAGCAAAATCTTTACTGAGCAAAGTCAGGGTGTTGCTCTCCTCTCTGATTTCTCTTTTGGGATGCTCTCTCCTTGGGAGCCACAAAGATGGCTTTGCCTTTGCACACAGAAGTCTGAATTCAGGGTCTAACTGGATGTCTGGTGCAAAGTCTTTCTTCAGAGGTGTTGTCTGAAACCCAAGTGTGTTTGGCTTTGCTTTTTTATGCCAATAAGGTTCAGGAGCACCAGCCACCAGTGCATCTGGAAGTCCTGTGTACCTTGGCTCCTTCCAGGAGACACAGAACATATTCCTGCTCCCTCCAAGTGCCACCAGGGCGAGGACAGCTTTATCCTTGCCAAAGGCCAGCAGGAATAAGCACAGAGCTCAGCTTTGCCCTCCATCCTTCACTCTGGTGTGTGTGCTGCCCCGCCTGGGCTCGGCAGCCTCGCTGAGGCTGATTGTGAGAAAGAGCAGAGCTCCCCCTTCCCCCTCTCCTCCTGCACTCTGGCAGAGAATGGAGCGTGGGAGGACCTCGCGGCGGATGCTCGGAGACTGCAGCACTCATAATGACTAGTCACTTATAAAAGATGTTAGTGATACTATCACTGATGCTTTATGTGGTTCTTTATATTCGTGGCTGGGGTCTCTGGATGAGACCCTCTCTGTGCAAGGGGCAGAACAAATCCCAGCGGTACCAGTGGCTAATCAATGGTAAATATTAACAACAGCCAGCACACTGATAATAGCAATAAATATTAGTGATAACACAGCCTGCCTGAAAACGCTCCTGATAGAGGCAGGGGGGCACAAAGGGCAGTCTGCCTTGGGGCTGGCAACCAAGAGATGACTCATGCCACCAGGGCTTTGTCTACCAGGCCTCGCTGCCCCAGGCCCTGGACCAAATGGAAATAGCAAATTAAATAAGTCCCAGCTTTTCCAGCTCCATCCTGCCATCCTCTTCCTGGCCTGCCCAGCACAGCTGTTGGGAAATGCCTTGCTGAGGGACCACATGTATCTGTTTGTCTTTGTGTCTCTTGGGGAAAGGAAAGCTCACAATCTGGAGGGGATGGGGGACAAAGATAAAACTGAGGAAGAATTTTTGTCTATCAGCAGGTTCAGACCAACCTATAAGCCAGGACCATATCCAATAGAAAATGGATGCAATCTGAGTAAGAGTGGAATGCAGAAATGTTATTTCATAGCATTAGCAGCTAAAAGGTTTATTTGTTAGTGACTCACTACCAATTTGAAAGCTATCTATTGACCCCAATTATTGAAAGATTGATTTCTGTGCTAGAATTCCATTCCTAGGCAGGTGGCATGTGTTTAAAAGGTACCTCTCAAAAAGAATCAAAGCTTGCCCAGCACAGACAAAAGGAACCGGACAAAGATGTGCGTTTCAGGGAGGGTGAAAACTGAGGAAAGTGGGAATATCTGTGGAGAGGCTGACAAAATCAGGGAAGATGAGGGCATTGGCCCTTTCAGCTGCAGGCTCTGCTGTGGGGTTACAAGCAAACACTTCCATTATGTCTTCTTATGTAAGGACAAGGAAAAGCATTTTCATTCATGAATGGAAATGTTTATGACATTTGTGGTTAAGTGATTTCCCTTTACGATCATCCTTCATATCTCTGGAAATCTCCTACAATTTCAGTCATACTCCTGATATTATTTTCAGTTCTTTCTGTATAATTTCACTTCACCTGCTCTGATGTTTTTTTTTTCCAGTCTATTAACCGCCTGAAAAATGACAAAGCTTTACCCAGAACTTTGCAGTGGGACTATGAATACAATATTATAACACCTGAACACATGAACTGTTAACTCAGAGCCATTCACCAGCATTTAAAGAAAAATCTCATGTTTAACTGTACCACCATATACCAACCAGATTTTAAGCCAAGGCTATAAAAAGCTTTTTTGTGTTCTCTTTAACAAAACTCTTGGTGAAGAAAGCCTCTCTGCCAAGGCTATACTCTGTTTTTGTGACAGTGCCCAATTCCCAGAGCTGACACATTTCCCTGCTAGTTTGGAGGAGACCTATTACTTCAGTACTTTTGGAAATATTCACAACAGCACACAGCTGTTTTTGCTGGAGCTGACTTTCACAACACTGCAATGGCAGTTAAAACTCTACCAAAAATCCTTGCACAGGATGTAATCAACCTCAAATCTACAGAGAAACATTGGGAAACTGCCTTCAAGTGCCAAGAAAAACAACAGTCGTTTACAACGAGCTCTTCCTAATGTCCAGTCAGCTCAACCCAAGTGAAACATGTTTCTCAAAACGAAAGTAGCACAGGGCAGGAAAGAAAAAGCCCTTGACTTTTTAAATTGATTTTTTTTAAATGAATTTTTCTAAATAGAAACACAGAGACTCTGACACTGGCAGCCACCACTGATCCTTCCTGCCCACTGAAGCTCTATCATCACCCAGACTGTAAATCCACTCCTTGAGTGATAAAACTCTTGTTTTCCAACATTTTCCTCTTGCCTCCTTCAGACACTTGGAAAGTTCCTGTCCCTCCAGCGGCAAGGCTGTTATATGTCATGTTTCCTTCTCAGAGAGCTTAACCATTATCCAGCTATTGGAGCCATCCCATTGCCCCAGATTTACGGCTTTTCCCAGGATGTCAGTCCAACCAAATCCCCAGGTGTTCCCAAGAAACGCCTGAGCTGCTTTTCACTTACCCCAGCCGAGGCTCAGCAGTTGTGGGTAATGCAGAATGGAAAAAAGCCCTCATATGATAGTGTCTCTATATTTACCAGAAAGAAAGGAGCTGGGGTGCTTGTCCTTTAAGTGTCTCTAAAGATGGTTTGCATAGCTGGATCTCAGCTTATCTATGCTTTTCTGCTTTTGCTTCCATACATGGATCTGTTCCCAACAGTAACTCCAAGCTGTCGAAAAGAAGCTATCTGGCAGCTTTCAGCTTCATCTGACACGTAAATGAGCGCGAATAAATAATTACATTTTCTGCCTTTTTTTTTTTTTATTTCCACCTCAGGACACCTTTTCTTTTTCTTCCTTCTCCCCAGATTAACGTTTTGCTGTTTTTCCCAAAGTAATTCCTAGGGGAATGCAAACAGAAATGACCCAGGCAGATTTTTTTTTTCTCTCCCTTTCCCTCAGGCTCACATAATTTTATTCTCATAAATATCTTTTTTTTTTTTTTTTTTTTTTTTCCATTTGCTTTGCTTATAGGTCAGGGTTTTGCATGTTTGCTACTTGGAATCATGTCAAAGCAATATACATCATGTCTGTAGCAAAGGAAGGTTAAAAGTCAAATTTTTGGAGAGAGAGAGAATACAGCTGAGCCACGTGACTGCTCCCAGATTAGCAGCAGTAGCAGGAGTAAGCATTCCTCTGATATTACAGTAGCCACCGTGGGACATGCCTGAAACACTGAAGAGAGAAGCTGCAGTTTGGAAGCCTCCTGCAGATCTATTTATGAATAAATCACTCCTTGCTCCTTTCCCTATCTTTCTAGGTACTTTCCTACTTCCTAGGTTTCAGTTTCAGAAAGAACTGAAAAAGAACAAAAGTGGGAGGCAGCCCTGTGGCACAGGTCAGGAAAGAAGTCATTTAATTACCCTTAACTCTGCCCTTTGGAATCTTTGCTGTGCAAATGGAAATGTTAAGGGCTCCAGTGGAAGGGGAACACTAAATAGATGTCTTTATTATTGTTTGTTACAGTGGCAGCTGGGAGTAAAAGAGATATTAGTGAGCTAATCAATTGCTTCATACTGGGCTCTCTGGATGAAAGAAAACTGGTGGAAGGCATATTCAGAGAGATTTGAGATATCTAAGACTGAATGTAGAGGTCCCTGTTCAGGCACTTGCATGGAAAATGGCATCCTCAAACGTGGTGGCTTTGATTCATTGCAGGAGATGGAAATTCCTTGTATATTCCCACACACCAATGACCTTGACTGTTTGAGATTTTTCCTAAACATCTGTTGAACACCAGGCGGAAGAGAAGTTTTTAAAAGAGCTCACCAGCTCCACCTTTACAATTAATGCTAAACTACATTTTCCACGTTAACAAATCGCCCGATTACAAATGCCGCTTCAAGTGGCATATTTGACTCCTGCTGTTTGCTGTCTTGGAGACTGGAGGGAATGTGAGTGGGAGTGTGTGTATAAATGGGGGCCTGGGGAGATTTCCAGCATCTCCCCAGCATCCAGAGCAGGCAGCCTCCCTGGGAGCACATCCCAGAGCAAGCTGAAGGCCAATGGAAGCATGCAACAGGCAGCAAAAGGAATCTTTTGGAAAAGATAAGGAGTTACGAAGGGGGCCCTCCAGTTTTCAGCACACTGGGCAAATGTCTGTACCATGTACAACCTCCTGTTGTTTGGGGTTGTGGAGAGGAACGAGATGAGAAAAATTCCCTCTGGAAATTTGCCCTGGAGTTTCTCCAGCCTTTCAAGAGCAAGAGCCAGGCTCATCCTAGGAAGGTGCTTGAGCAGGAATATCACCATTGCATGTTACGCACCTGGTGACTCAGGAGGTCTGTGCTCTAATGCAAATGAGAATGTGATTCAGAAAAGCGTTTAAATTCCTGCTTAATTTTGAATATTGAATAATGCTTTTGACTCCCCTGGGGTTACTCATGTGATTATCATTCTATGGTTTACTAGGTTGCCCAGATATGGACATGAAGCTGCCATGAAGCAGCATGAAAAATAAACAAGGTTTGGCACTCTCTTGTGAGTATATTTGCCTCTCTCTAACATCTTGACTTTAGGTATTGCTCCTAGGAGGTCTAAGGACCAACAAAAACGGGCTAAGATGAGAAAAACCTCAGTTCATTGCATACATCCTCCTTTCCATGAGGGAAATGTTGAAAGCCACAGGTGCCCATGGTTTTCAGTGCCAAAGAAAAACCTAGGTGGCTTTGAGAATAACAGGACAAAGCTGCACTCAGAATTTCAGTAGCTACAAGGACAAGGGTGTAGCTGTTTTCTGGCTTTGATCTGCCTTTTGGCACAGTGGCCATGTGTCACTCTCTACATGGGTGACACCACCCTCTTTCAACTCTGCTCCCCACAGAGAGAGGCCAAAGAGCTTCTCACATTTTCCATCGAGAGGTTTTTCCATTCTTCCCTGCTGGGAGAGGTGAAGTTTGTATCAGGGTGATGATAAGGTGAAAGGCATTTTCCTGAAGCAAAAGAAAGAGCAGACAGCAGTGTTGCCAAGCACCGAGAGGGCCACAGGGAGATGGAAATAAAGCACCTTTGACCTTTGTGCCCACTGACTTCTCTCCTGCTCCCCAAAACAAGCAGAACAGGAGGATAAAGTTGGTGACACATGTAGGGGACATCAGCAGCTCTGCCAGGCTTGGCACCAGCTGGACTTGCAGGAGTGCTGGTGAAGCAGGGCTGGGATCAGGACCCGTGTCTGTGCCGGGTGAAGGTGGTGGGGCTTCATCTGCCAAAGCCTGGTCCCCCCTGGGGATCTCCCTGAGTCCTGTCCCAGAGCCATACACCTTCCTGGGGAAAATCCTCCCCAGGCTCTCCCACAGCATTTAGATGCTGATTCTCCAGGACTGTGCCCCAGCAGGTTGTCCATTTTTGTGCTATTTGTCCTCTCTGCTTGCTGCTATCAATGCTGAAGCCACAAAATGAAACCAGGCCTTGGTCTTCAGGAACACGTGTGCTCTTCCCCATGCTGTGTGCTGCAGCTCCGAGCCACCAAAGAGGTGTTGAAGTGTCTTTTATGAATATCAATGTGGATTTCGTAAGAGTGATTTAAATATAGCTGCCTGCTTTCCTGGGAGACCCTGTAGCTGTATTCTCACTGCAGCAAAAGCTGCACCATCTGCCCAGCATTCGCAGCCGCTTCCCAAAGACCGCCAGGGACTTGTCATTCTGCATTTGGCTTGCACAGGGTTCCAAAGTGAAGGCTTTCTGGGGAAAAAAGGATGGATGGGCAGGCTTCAACACATTCAGATGTGTGGCTCAGGTGTACTCATGTAGCATTATGTGCTGGGAGGGCTGGACACAGCTCTGAGCAACCTGATCTAACGTGGAAGCCAGCCCAGCTCTGAGCAGGGGCTGGACCTCCAGAGGTCCCTCACAACCTTAATTATCCTGTGGTTCAGTGAGAAATTCAGTTTAGGATGTAACCATATGGTAGAGGAATAGCAAGGAAATCTGAACTCCTAGGGCACCTGTGACATTTTCTGTCTTCCTCTTGTTTCCTGTGACTACCTTCAAGCTCTTTGAGTGTGGTTCAGCTCTCATTCCACATCCATGGCTTGTCTCCAGTGTTGCTTGAACCTTACTGCTCTGCAAAAATCCACTACTTCCCCCTTTTTTTTCCTTTTTAAAGCCGAGTGATTAAAATGCAGTTGGGCTTGTGCCCAGGTAAAGCACAAGAAAGTCAGGCAGTCATTCTTTCCTTGTGTTGAGTATGTAAAGTTTTGCAAGCGAATAAGACTTTTTCTGTTTAGGGTAAGCAAATATGCCTTGAACCTGGGGAGTGTCCAATTCTTAGTAATTGTTTATTTCACCAAGGCATAAATTACTGTGCCTTCAGGACAAAGCTAATAGAAAAAATGCTAATTAGTGCTGGTCAAAAATTTTCCAGTGGAACATTTTTCTGTCAGAAACTCTCTTGATTAGTCAAAGTTGAAACGTTCCAGAAGAACATGTTGATTTTGCTGAGCCTCAAATGCCACGGGGTGAGCTGAGGTGGGGTGGGAGTAAGGAAAGAGGGAATCCATCAAAATCCTCTTGCTGATTCCCTGACAATTTATCTGCTTGGCTGCCAGCCTCGTGGCACTGCTGAGGATTGGAGTTTGGGGCAATCTGCCATGCAGAAAATGGGCTGATGGACAAGTCGTGAAAATTCCTATTTCCCGGGTGGGAATTGTAAATACAGAAGTCAGGGAGCCTGTCTGATCTCTCCAGCTCCCCTCCACTGGACACCAGCCTGGGAATGTGCATCCAGGGTGGCATATCAACATTGCCAGATGAGATACTTCAGGCAGCTGAGTCAGATCTTCTCCTCGGCTTGTAAAAGAGAAGACTTGAATTTTGTTCTGGGATTTCTGCTGGGAGAAAAGGATGAGCTGCTCTGATATTATCTGTGTTCATTTGAACTCGGGCTTCTACAGGTGCAGCTCTTCCATCCGTGACTTGCCAAATCCACATGATTTTTTTTTTTTCATCTCACACTTCCTTCTGACAGAGCTGTCTCTGCAGGTGAAGAGATGAGGATCACAGCACTGTGACATTCATGAATTCAGAAACAGCTACATGGGCTTCAATCTGCATGTAACTTTGAGGGCTCTATGGCCAAACTGGAACTGAAAAGCCCACGAGCATGGACCTGGTGGTACCAGCTCGCTCCAGACCTGCACTGCTGGCCCTGGGGACCAGACAAGCCACCAGCAGCACGTTTGGATGGTGCCTGCACCAGTCCATGTTTGCTCCTGGCTCTGCTTGTGCCTGCTCACTCCTTGGCTTCACTCCTGCTGAAACCAGCCCAGCTCTTTGGACTTCCACACCTCCCTCTTCCAAAGAACACCCCTGGGGCTGGGCACCAGCTCGTGGGGGCCGTGGTCATCACCCTTCCCTCAGCCAGGACCTCCTCTTCAGATCCCAGCTGGCAGAACGTGGCTCTAATGCTGGTCAGAATATTGCAGGAACCAGGACTACGGATACTCTGAATTGCCAAGCATTAATATTTGATGCATTTCAATATTTAAAGAGCTAAGATAATTTAAGAAATGCTGTCACTTTTAAAAATTATTTGTAGGCAACTTATAATGGAGCAAATCCACTTGGAATGAGCAATATTTTGGCTAGGGTGGATGTATGGCTCAGAGAACTGCCTATATTTATTTAAAACATCAGAGAAATGGCAATTTTGAAATTCTCTGCTAGAAACCTCAGGTCTCAACAGGCCAGACTCCAAGCCAGCAGAAGCAAGCAGAGGATGCAGGCTATGTTTTAACACTGGATACGCTCAACAATTTTGTTGAAAGTTTTGCCTTTGGAAAAAAAAAAAAAAGGAAAGTAAAAGAGACAGAGGGTTTCCCTGAGAGTTTTGCTTTCTGTGAAAATATTTGGGCTGTCATCTGAAACTCGAAAACCACAGCTGGAAAAAAAATGAACTGCTGGTTGCCAAGAAAGGAGGAAAAAAATTCTCCTGCCTTTTGTTCTTATTTTTTTTTAATTTTTAAATTTGTTTCCCTGGAACACGGTGGCACGAGGGGCTGCAGCCATTGACACCTGCTCAGGGTCAGGCCCTGATTTGCCTGCTGAAAGCCCTCTGAGGATGCAGGGAGCTGTCTGTGGCAGGAGCGTGGTCTCTCCTGCACACCGCATGAGCAGAGGGCAGGGAGACGGTGGCACAATTCACGCGCCATTGAAACGAGCTGCTTTATGTAACACAATCCTCTTCAAAGGAACCCAACGCACCACGGAAACTATGCGAGGCAAGCCAAGAAACCCTGGTACAATAGCACAAACAGAGACAAACAGTCTGTAGAGGACAGCACACTTGGTTACCAGCGAGGGAACATTCTGCATTAAACAGTCCCTTTGTTTCTCGTTTTCTCATCATGATCATCAAGGGAGATCTGCAAACATGACATCAAAAGATGAGCCTAGGAGCAAAAATTCATACCTGCAGTGGGTCTTGGCAAACAGGAGCTGCAGGTTGTACAGAGCACAGGAATTTTGTCCAGCTGCTCCTGAGGGACCTGGGGAGAATCACCACACTTCTATTTTCTTCCCCAACCACCCCTGCGGTCTAATACACTTCTTCACCCTCCTAGTCTCTGATGTTCCTGTGTGTTGCTAAAACACCATCCTCTTCTCTTAAATTCATAGAACCATAGAGTCATAGAATATGGTGAGTTGGAAGGGGCCCATCAGGAGCATTGAGGTCAGCTCCTGGCCTTGCACAGAACACCCCAAGGATCACACCAAGTGCCTGAGAGTGTTCTCCAAACACTTCTTGAGCTCTGTCAGGCTTGGTGCTGTGACCACTGCCCTGGGGAGCCTGTTCCAGAGCCCAACCACCCTCTGGGTGAAAAACCTTTTCCTGATATCCAACCTAAACGTCCTCTGACTCAGATTCATGCCTTTTCCCTAAGTCCTGTCACTGGTCACCAGAGAGAAAAAATCAGTACCTGCCCCTCCACTCACTCCAGTGAGGATGTTGAAGACCCCACTGAGGTTTCCAGTCAGTTTCCTCTTCTCCAGGCTGAACAGACCAAGTGACCTCAGCCACTCCTCACACTTCCTTCACCGTCCTTGTGGCCTCCTTTGGACACTCTCTAACAGCTTTACACTTTTTTTATATTGTGGTGCCCAAAACTGCCCCCAGCACTCGAGGTGAGGCTGCCCAGCTCAGAGCAGAGCAGGACAATCCCCTCCCTTGCCCAGCTGGCCATGCTGTCCCTGATGTCCCCCAGGACATGGGTGACCCTTCTGGCTGCTGGGGCACTGCTGGCTCATCTTCAACTTGCCATTGACTGGGATCCCCAGGTCCTTTCCATGGCACTGCTCTCCAGCCTCTCATTCCCCACTCTGTACATCCAGGGCTGCCCCATCCCAGGTGCAAAATCCATTGCTTGTCCCTGCTAAACTTCATAAAGTTGCTGATTGCCCATCTCTCTAACATGTCTAATTTGTATGAGACTGGGTAATTTAAAAAAACATTCTCAACCTACAAAAAGTGTAAAGATCAAGGCTCTGCAGGCTTTCCTGAGGAATTGATGGCTTGGTCCAACCCACTGCCCCAGCCTACAAACCCTGTCTAGCTCATAGCCTCAGGCCTTGGCCGATCCTGCAGTTGTTTATACAGCCAGCACACAAGGACAATGCAGGGAAGGGGTTCCCTGTGGAAACCAACCCACATCTTCACAGCTGCCTGGTGCATTAGCATCTGGAGCCTTAGAATGAGAGCAGAAAGTGGGTTTGGTCTTTTTTTAACAGAAGTTGTGTGCGTTTGTTTTCTGCTGTTGTCTCTTCGGATTGATGGGGCAACTTGTGTCTGTCACTGGAGGTTTGGAGGCACGGGCAATGGAGGTGCCTGATTCTGCTGGGTTCTGAGTACAGCTGTAATGCAGTGAGGGAAAGCAGTTCTTTTTCTCACTAGTGATGCACATGGCAGAACTGCTATGGCAAAAAAGAAACGGCACCTGTCCCAGAAAGCAGAAGCAAACATGGCAGAAGATAGTGTAGTAACACAACAGTTGAAGGTTTCAAAATGTTCACAGTCTTATGATGGATGAAGGCAAGAGAAAGGCAGAAAGAATGGAATTTCACGCTTCCAATCACAGCAAACCAGCCAGGGGAAGGTCTGGTTGAGCCATGACTGAGTGCCAGTAGCATAGCTCTGCCAATGGTCCTGCAGCCAGAGGGGATTTTGAATCTGTGAATGGTTGAATATTGTGAATTTCAGAAATTTCTCATCTCTACAGTTCACTTATGGCCTGATTCTCCTTTGTCCTGGATAGAAAGGAGATCCCATCTTTTGATTTCTTCCCCTGCTGTGAAACCATGACCAGATTCACCCAGGCCAGTGGAGCTGCCAGGATAAAAACGGTGCTTTATCTGAAGAAAGCTTGGTCACAGAATTTTGCCTGAAGGTATCTGTCATCCTGGGAATCACAGGGATCATTCTGAGCCCTCTGGGATTAGGAAGGAGTTCCCATCCTGTAGCTGAGGGGTTCCCTTGCATCTGCAGTCATGTCGAGGTGATGGGATTTTGACAACTTTTCTCCAGAGTGTTTTCATTTCTGAAACCTTGTTGGTGTGATAACATTAATCAGCACTTCTGTGGAAATAGTGCTTTTGGAGACGAACATTGTAATCAGGATGAAGAGCCTCTGATGAGTACTGCTGAAATTAAAGAGTCTAAATTCAGCAAAATTGCTTTCACTGGGAAAATGCATTTTGATCCAAAGCCACTGCTATCCACTAGCTCCATGCTAGCTTGACAAAGCCAGGGATGTTCACAGTCAGAGGGGCTGGCACCTCTGTGGAGCCCCAGCAGAGAGGCTCCTCATCCTTCACATCTTCCAGTCGTAGTTTCCTCAGTGTGCCAGGGGTGTCCTTCTTAGGCTGTCACCTGGCCAGACTCTCTTGCATCTCTGGCTCCTGGGAGCAGAAAACCTGGCCCATGCCTGTGCTGGAGAAACTGCAAGCTGCCCATTGCTTGCTGCTGGGCCCCTCATTCCAGACCCTGTTACCCTGCTGAAAAGATTCAGATTTTCTCCCTGGTCTTGTCAGCCTTGTGTGGCCCACAGATGTTCCAGGGCTCTCTCAGCGACAGGCAGGGTTGGGAGAGAAGTCCAGGGGTGACAATGCTGGTGTCCTCCACTGGTCTCCCAGTGGAAAGGGTTGTCTCCAGACTCTCCTGGGTGTGTGTAAGCCTTGCTGAGGGCAGCAGCTCCTGCCGTGGGGGCTGGAGAAAGGCAGCTCTTTGCACCTCCTTGTTGCATCAATTGGAGCAGATATTCAAACCCAGAGAGCAATGCAAGGGTGTAATGTCAGTGTTGGTGTGACTGGAATTAGGTAATTTGCTCATGAACATGATTTAATATGAAAGAAAGATATCACTTTGTCCATAAACCTGCCAAGGGTGAAACATTTCAGAAAGTTTGGCCTATAAAACAGAACTACAAAAAGCATGAAATGACTCACACTGCCAATGCTGGGGCCATAAAGCTGCAAGTGCACAGCTCTGGGGCAACCCAAGATTCTCTTTTCCTACCTTCAGCCTCCATGAGTGGCTTCCTTCTTTACCACCTCCCTGGAAAGAGAGAGGAGAGCAGAGGAGAAAGCAGAAATTACTGCTTATACTTCACACACTGCTACTTAATGCTGTTAATGCAGTTCATACAACACAGGACAGATTTAATATGCAATTAAAATAATTACTAGGTAATCATTAATAATTTCCTGCGTGTTCTCAGAGGTCTGAAAGCAAGCTCCAGGCTGGCAGAGCAGCAGTCCTGCATGGCATCTCCCATCAATGATTAAGTGTCCTCATTTTTTTTCACCTTCCTCAAGATTGTCTGCCCAAAATAACAGAATCACAGAAACACAGAATGGTTTGGGTTAGAAGGGACCTTCAAGATCATCCAGTTCCAAACCCTCTGCCATGGGCATGGGCACCTTGCCGCAGCACCAGGCTGCTCAAAGCTCCATCCAGCCTGGCCTTGAACGCTTCCAGTGATGGTGCATGCACAACTTCCCTCTAAAATTTCTTCCTTATACCTGATCTAAATCTACCCCCTGTTAGGAGGTAGTTGGAGGGCAGATAGAAGAAGAAGAAGGGAGCTGATTTTGCTGCTTTGTTTTGTGCTGTCAGAAACACCCCCGTTCTTCTTGTGGCATAGAAAAGGGGACAGTGTCAGCAGCCAGAGGAGGGTAGGAAGATTTGCTAGGAAATCTTCTTTCTCTATGGTGTTCAGACATGGGCATGGGAGCTCAGAGAGGCTGTAGAATTTCCCTGTCTGGAACCCTCAAACCTCGGCCAGACATGGTCCTGAGCAACCTCATCTGAGCCTGACCACAATCCCTTCCCACCTCAATTATCCTGTAATTCTCATTATTTCCAAGATCCAAAGGTTCAACAGAGGCACTTTTCTGGCACTGATGGCTGTTGTTTACACAGCAGGAGGCCCAGAGCAGAGAGCCAAGTGCTTCTTTCATGGATGTGGGCTGGCTCCAGGTTCACCTCCACATCAGACACCCCAACCTTCACACCGTGTTTCATCTTCTGCTAATTAAATATTCAGGACTGGAAGGCAGTAGAGACAGAGATTGATCACTTGATATTTCAGCTGTGATTACTATGAATTCATTCATTTAAACCAATTTGGAATTTATTTTTCTTGCTTTTGAAGGCTGCCTTTAGATAGTTTAATAACATTACTTCTATTGACTGCAAAAATAAATATCTGACAGCTCTAGTTTAGCAATGCCTCATTTGTATGGATGCTTTCTGATGTATAATAATAAATACATCCTTGTTAGGAATATATGATCTATAAATCAAAATTTCCAAGGTCTCTGATTAATCTGTGTGAGTGGTGTGATGAAGATTGCTTTCAGCCTGTCACAAGCAATCCCAGCTCTGGGCTCCAGTAGCAGGCACTGGCACTGAGGTCACAAGTCAGATTCTATTCAATCCCGTTTGTTTTCATTTCCCCATAACCTTCCCAGACATTCACCTCTGGGGCTAAAACTTTCTGTGCTGTGCCTCTGCCCGAGGAGGGTTTTAGACAGCTGTATTTTGGGAGGAAGGGCAGTAAGAGGCATTATTTTCCCCTCCCTCCTATGGCAAGGACAGTGGGATAACATTTGCAAAGTGGCAGGAAAGTCCTTCTTCTCTCCAAAGAGATGGATACAACCCACAGCTGGAAGTGGCTGGCTCAGGCACATTTACAAGCACACGAAAAATATTGTATCAAGCATGAAGTCCAAGGAGTCACAAGGGAAATAGTTTGGTATAGCCCCCAGGCCACCCCAATCCTGCACAGGCAATGCCTATTCTCATTTTTGGGGTGGTCTGCTGCCCAGGCATCATCCCCATGACTGGGAGAGGGCAGGGAACTGGGACATCTCCAAGAGAGTGTAGAATTTTCAGAAAAATGCCTGGGCCTCCCTGATACCTGTAGGTTTTCTGTTTTAGTGTAGGCCATGGGTATCCATGCCCTGCTCACAGCACTTGAAAAACATTTTAACTGAGGCTTTTGCATCAGTGAGTTCTTGTTGAAGTGTCCGGCCTCCCTTTCCCTGGGTATGTTGTTTCTACTAACGGAGGTGATGTTAGTTAACAAAACCTCTTTGTAAAAGTTAGCCCTAGGTTTAGAAATGGCTCACCTTGCCTCCTGTCCACCTGGTCAACAGTCCTGCAGGTTTATGGCCATGGGAAAGCTCTCCTGGAGACCTGAGTGACCACATAACATGTTCTGTTCTGCAGCAGCAGGTTTGCCAGTTCAGAGTAGAAGATGTGGTATCTTGTGAGGAGGATTTACTAATATAATTTAAAAAATCACATAAACCCCAACAGGATTTTTTTGCAACAAGATTATGGTTTTACTTAACTCTAGCCTTAACTTACACTCTAGCTAGGTTCTTCTAGATTAAAATTGTTCTTTTCAAGCCCATTCAGTTATTCTTAATGGCCTGAGCTCTTGAGGTTGCCAGAAGTGCAAGGATTCTGCTTTTAAAATATCCAAGCATTTTTAAGCCTGCACTTCCAGAGAATCTGGAAGCAGTGAGAGATTCTTAATAATTCCAACCCCACTGCAGAGTTAAACTGCAGTGTGATCGTGCTAAGGTTCCCTCTCTGCCTGGAACTGACTCAACAGGAGCTAAGATAAGCCTGGGAGCAGCCGGTGCTCTGTTGGCGTCAGCTGGGGTGTCTCTGCAGAATGAACATATGTTCTCCAGAGCAGCCCCTTCATTTGCTCTTCCCTCATAAACTTTTATGGTATGATTTCCACACCCCCCCCCCCCCCCATTCCCTCTCCCCGCCTAAATTAAGAACTTTGGCTTTTTTTTGAGGGTTTTTTAATTTTTCCTTCCCTGTGGGGGATAGGGAAGGGTAGATGCTGGGTGATAGAAGTTTTCATTGATTAAACTGATGAGGTCTTTCATGTCCTACCTAAGTAGAAAACTTGAATAACTGGTGACTTGAGCAGTGTTCTGAAAGATCTTAATGATTGTCAGGTTGTTAAATTGGCATCCATGCTGCATGGTAAAGAGGGAGAAAAATTAGATGGAGTTACATTAGGCTGGTGAATAAATCTCTACAGGCTGCAGAGTCCTCAGAAATGTTCTGCAAACTTGATGATGGTGAAGGGGATTAGATCTGCCAAGCACATTCATAAGAAATCATGAGAAAGAAAAGAATTAGAGGGGACACAGAAGTAAGAAATGGAGCCATGTAGGAAAGCATATTAACAATTGTTTTAAAAGGTAAAGGAGGAATAAATGCTTGCTTTCTCCATGGAGAGAACTTGCCTGTGGAATCTTCTGTATGGGATCCAGGAGAATATGGCTAAGCTTGCTGCTGACACAGACCTGTTCTGGATGATCTAAACTAACTTAGGAGCTTCAGAGAAAATGCCAATAAAATTCATTTTGTTAAACTGCAGAATTGTATCTGTGCATGCGGGGGAGCCTTCAATATGCATATATGCTGTTTGTCTCTAAATTATCATGTACCAGTTACAAAGAGGATCTGATGATTTGTGAGACTCTGTAAATCATTGTGAAAACCTCAATTTGCAGCTCAGCATGGTCAAAACTGAAAATGGAGTGTGAGCAACTATTAGGAAAGATATCCAGGGAAAACCAGCTGACATGGTTATGCTGCTGCATAAACCCCACATGCACCTCAGATTTGCACATGGCATGAAGCTTTGTGCACTCTGTCTCGGAGAATTCCATGGAAGCAGTGGAGGGATGGGAAGAAAGGATCTGGGAACTGAGGTATGGCTGAATGCTCTTTGAGAAGAGTTTAAATAAAAGTGAAAACAGCTGAAAGGGCTGTGATCAGGTTCTTCATGAACAAGGGTGAGAGAAGTAGCTGCTGCTTCTCATCACTGAAAAACCTTTAAAGATTTTTTAAAGAGCTATTAAAAGAGACTGAAGACCCTCTTCCACAGATCCTTTGTTGCACAGTGAAGCCGTGGTGCTCCCTGAAAGCCAGGAAGAGCTGCACAAACTAAAGATCTAAATGAGAGAAATCTTAAGAAAATAATTAGAAAACTCTTCCAGAGATGATCAAAGGTTGTCCAACAGGACAATAACTCCTATGGCCTGCACTCTGACCAATATGCTGGGCAAATATGGCAAGGAAGAGGTGTTTGTGGGTCTCCCCTAGAATTTGTGTGATCACACAAAGACAGTGATATAATGGCTGTGTCTGGTCTGTGTATCTTCCAGAAGAATAAAGTGTATTTTCCTCCCTGCCACTGAGTTTTCAGGCTGTGCCACTGTATGAATTTACAGAGATAAGTATGGGGAACTCTGTTTGGGTTGGATCCCTCCAAAGGACAACAGCAGTGTCGCATACAAGGACAGGTGACAGTCAGATTCCGCGGCGTATTTGGGACAATAAATCTATTCTGTTCTACATAATCTCCAGAGCCCAAGAACAAGGTGCCTTGCAGTCAGCATTTTCCATGTGCCCCTGAATGACTTGGAACAAGAATGTGAAACGTGTTTTAACAGTTTCAATGCTTGTTCTCAGAAGTGGTAGCATTTTGGTGGCATGGGATCCCATCCCATGTATTTTTTTCCTCAGCCTGGGTATCTTTTATAGTGAAAGCACTTTGCACATTTTGAGTTACGCTAGCAGTGACTGCTTTCACTGCTAGAGTGAAAGTGTGAAAATTTCTTTTTATTTCTACCACTTGCTAATCCTGTTTTGGCTGGTGCAGCCCCTGCAAAGAGCTCTCTCCATGGGATGTGTTACTCAGAAATGATCCGTACCATGGCTGAGATTCGGGGAGTGCTTTGATCTGTTTTATGATCTGCTTCACTTGCAAAGCAAACTTGTTTGCTGTTTGCCCATTTGGTGGAAAGGGAAAAAAAACAAACCCCAAACTTGCATTGTTTATTTTATCCCTTTCCTTAACAGGGACAATTTTGCCTTTCCGTATTTCCCAGCTTTTTAAAAGGAGTTTCTGGGTCCAAGGCAGGTTAGAGGGGCAGGCAGCACATCCTTCTACTGATCATGAGCGTGGGTGTGGGAGGTGGGGATAACAAATTCCCTGCAGAGCCCCAGGGAAAGGGAGGCTGTGCTTCACAAGGTGGAGGTACAGATGGGGAGATAGTCTGGGAAAGGATGGGAAGAGGATTTTGGTGTGAAGCAGAGGAAGGGTCTGGCTTTGAGGTGATGGTGAGGAAAGACAGATGGGAAAAGGGCATATGGGTAGAGGAGGAGACTGGCTTACCCCAGCTAGTTGGGAGGGAGGTTAGGATGGCTTGAGAAAAGAGAATGAATCAAAGTATCACAGACAGATCAAATAAGAGGAGACAAGGCATGTGAGCCCGTGCCACTTCAAATGTGTTTTTTCTCTGTTAGCCTGGAAGGAAATCCCTAATCCCTGTTTCATTCTCTGGAGCCAAATGCCTCTTACAGCTTTCATTTGATAATTTGGGAATAGTATCACCTCGGTGGCGTGGTGAAAACAGGTGCATTCATGTGACAAAATACATGTTTTATTAAAAAAAAACAAACCAATACACACAGGAGGTGGTGAATTAGTGATGGACAGCCTTACAGACTTATTTTTGGGGCTTTTTTATTCCTACTTTGAACTGGGAGAGACGCCAAGGACCACGGCACCTGTTTCCATAAGATGTGGGAGAAATTTAGCTTAAAAGAGGCTCTAGATATAAGAAAGGTTAAACACTTCCAGAATATCTAAATATCTCTTATCTTCATGGTACAGTAATTTACTAGCAAGTCCTGTGCCTGAAGACAAAGGAACAAATTGTGTTGTTCCTGCTTTTGTTTTGATGGGCTGATTTCTGCCTGGAAACTCTTCCATATGGCTTCTTACTTTTTCCATATTAATAACATCCTTGCCTTTCTGACATATATTTCTTATGAGAGCTATCAATTCCTCTTACCCTCATCAGTGAAGAAGTCTGGCAAACATATTTATGCACTGGATCAGATGCCAGTTCTCCAGAGCAAAATGAAACCAAAGTTACCACAGCTGGTGTCTAAATCTGCTGACACTGCATTCCCTTGAGAACAAACTGATTTATTCAGTCTCTAGTGAGCAAGTGAAGCAGAGAGGTGAGCCCAGGTCAGGCAATGGGCAGGGCAGGACCAAAGCATGATGCTGTGTGGTAGGCAGAAAAAAGGCTTTAAATGAGAGCACAATCTCACTGGCACGAGGGAAAGGATCCCTCACTTCCCCTTTGGAGGTAGCAGGTGAAATGTGCCCAAGGGCAGAGACACCCTCTCCAAGACACATTTGGAGTTTAGATTACTCTTACACTTTGTTAATAGTCCAGGCTCTTCCTAGCACTGAATTGTGAAATCTTTGCAGACATAATTCTAATAGACTTTCTTTACAGTACAGCAATTATGGTGATTGATACGGACAAAATGTGATCTTGAAACAGCAATAACGAGACAATATAGCTCAATGCTGAAGCAAATGCATTTTGAAAATCAATATTTGAGATGAAATTTGCAAGAAAAATCATGCAAGTGTGCGCTTGACTCCCTCAGTCTTGTCTGGCTTTTGTCCTGCAAAACTTTTAGCAGTGACCTCAGCCGTATTGATGTGGATTATTGCTCCCTCAGAAGGCTGTGCTGTGACAAATGAGCTTACCTGCTTATACCAAAAGACTGGAAGTTAAGGTATATTTTTCTGCATAGTATCTTTTTAGAGGAAGAGAAATGTTCTGGAACATGCTTAGCAGTATCAAAGAGGAAAATGTGAATCCTCCACAGCTCACACATAAAAACTCACTAAAAAGTGAGAGAGTAGAGAGCAGATATTTTATAGAAAAGTCAAATGGGCAGAATCAGCTTGAACTGTGGGTCTGACCTGGCAAACAAGTTTACAAATGCACTTCAGCGTTCACTTGGAGCTGTAAACAAAATATGTGACCAGTTGTTTGCAAATCCTCACGTGCAGGGAGCTGATCTGTAGCAATATTCTCACTTATCACCAGCTTCCTTCCAACCTGGACTACCTCTGAGAGCTGCCTAACCTCAGCCTGCTTTTCCTGCAGCTCTGAGTTATACGAGAAGGAATTCGGTGCTTTTTACTGATATTTGCGCAAGATGAAATCATCATTACAGGCTTGGAGAAAATGCCAAGCTCTTCCCTTTTCCTGGAGTTCCTGACAGCTCATGCTGCACAGGCTGCACTCCCCTCTGCTGGAGGGAAGCTCGGTGGGCGAGATTCCTTGGGTTGCCCGTGGAAGACAGAAGCCACGCTCTTCTTTCAGCCAGGGAGGTTTTCCTTCCACCGAGGGGTGAAAGGTTCAGTGGGAGGTGAGAGGTGCTGTGCCCTGTCCCTGGCAGTGCAGGGGCATGGTTTAATGGCTGGATTTCCTTTGACTGGTCACTGAAAGGCTTTTCTCTCTCAAATACCACATTTAACCCGATGCTTTGTCATGCTGCTGTCTCTGAGCACAAGCATACATCCTTCGTGAGCTAGCTGGAGTATTTCCCAGATCTATGCCTTTTGGTAAACTTGCTAGATTTCTCTTGCTATTATGGATGATTACAATAATTTTATCCAAATGACAGAACAAAGATTTTATGTTATTTCCATCTCATCATGTGTTTGGCGCTGCAGTGCTTCGGGATCTGAACTAGCATGGGTCAGTGATACAGAAGATGGAGGTGTACACAGGAAATAAGAGCACTTTTAAAATTCTAAATTCTCAAGAAACTCATGTGTACATCAGAAAAAAGTAATGCAGTGTAGCCCACCAAAATTTACCCTTTTACCAAATACTGGGCTCACAACAGCTCTGTCTGATTCCAGCAAGACATACCAGGTAGTTTTGAAGGTGCCAGGCACAGTAGATTTATCTATGACATTACCAGCTTCTGTGGGGGGGAGGGAAACAAAAAAAAACCCCAAACCCCAAAAAGACAGCGTGATTTTCTGTTTCCATTTAGCCCAGTGGAAGAAAGAGCACATTAGTACCCACTGTCCTCTGGTAAGAGTGACACCTCTAAGCAGTGGGGATCACTTCCACAGCCTGTCTTCCCTGGTGAATCCAGCTTCCTAGGAGCATCTGCTGCAAGGGCTGATTCCTCACTCCCTGTGTCCACAGTTTCCTTTTCTGTGATTGCAGCTGATCAGTGATCATCTGAGCATGGCCAAAATTCCTGAGCAGGGACTAATGCTAAAGGGGAAGGGGTTGAGTGGTACCCCTTGCACTAAGGGCAAAGGCCTGTAGGACAAGGGGGAATGGCTTTAGCTGAGGGTGGACAGGTTCAGATTAAATGATGGGAAGAAAATTCTTCAGTGTGAGGGTGGTGAGGCACTGGCACAGCTTGCCTAGAGCAGCTGTGGATGTCCTGTCCCTGGAGAGCTTTGAGCAAGCAGGTCTAGCCAAGATGCCCCTGCTCATGCCAGAGGGTTTGGAACCTGATGATCTTTAAGGTAATTTCCAACTCAAATCATTGTATGGTTCTGTGGTTCTATAAAGCTGAATTTTCTTTTGATTCAGACCACAAAGCTCTGCCTCTTCCCTCTGGGATAAAAAGAGAAAGTCACTGTAGGACCAGTGTATTTGGGATTTGTCACTGGAAACTGAGTCAGGTGAGCGTGGCTTAAATGATCAGATATCTTGCTGTTGTATGAACAGCTCTAACCATTGATTTTATTTGAATGCTGATGTTTCTCATTAATGTTCTGCCAAACTCAGCAAAGCAAGCTGTGCTGGAATCTGCTGTCCTTGGATCACCCCTCTGAGTTCAGGTGACAGGAAAGGACAGACACAGCAAATAGGAAAATGGTGTTTCCACCAAAGTGTTGAGTTGTAGCCTGGCACTGAGAATTCCTGGAACTTTCCTAGTGCACAGTAAAAACTGCTTGGCATTGCAATAATTATTATGGAATTTCTTTAACTGGTGTTTTTGTTCTAGTGCTGGAAACTCACCTGACACACACAGAATTACCTTGGAATATTGCCATTACTCTACTGAAAACTGAATTGGACACTTTTTCCTTAATATCCATTTTGACAATTGTTAATAGTCCTAGAAACTGAGAAATGGGAGCATTATATGACTAATTACAAATGAATCAGCACATTTTACAGGGTCAGTGATTTACAGGCTGGGATTTAGCTGCCTGTTCTGCTTAGTTGCACTGCATTAGTGAGGAATCGCCTGAGAAATCCCTGCATTCAAACAAAACAAGGGGGAAAAGCAGGAAGAGAAGAAAAAAGTAACCATTGGATGTTTTCAAAACTTGGCTGGACAAGGACATGATCAATCAATCTGGTTTGAAGTTTCCCTGCTTTGAGCAGGGAGCTGAGCCTGGTACACTTGAGGCTGAGTTACTCAATGATTCTGCAAATTTTCATAAATGAATTTCCAAGTTGGGGTTGAAGCTGTGCAGGGTCCATGGTTGGTATGAGGACAGCAGTACTCCTGCTTCCAAATGATCCACAGACCTTGCAAAGAAAGAACACCCCAACCTGAACAGCAAACCTTATTCAGATGATACCTTCAGAACCACATTGATAATGGAGTTGTCAAAGCTCAGCTAAGATCCTAAGAAAAAAAGTAATTTTTTTGATTTCTTACATTTGAAAATAAATGTACAGATAAACAGTCACATAAGGTTTGACTTGGACATCAAAAGTGTTTCTTTGTAAACAGCCCACAATACATGTTAATAGTTCTTAATATCTGTAGTAGGTTGCACAGGGATTCTGTAAAATTCCTGGGAGCAGATCTCAGGGAATATGTGCCACACAAAATGTGGCTTTACAGTTCTTTCAGACTTTTTCCTTCTAAATCCTCCCAAAGCCCACACAGTTTTGAAGACTGTCTTCAGGAAGCAAAGGCTGAGCTAAATTGTAGTTTTTTGGTGGCACTGATGTCTTCAGGAGCTTTGATGGACTCACCTGAGCGTGTGTGATAGCTCATCAGCACACTGGAGCACCTTTGCTTGTCTAATTTACTCCTTAGGATGTTTTTATCTAATTTTTACAGGGAAGATACAAGATTATGATCTCTAAATACAGGGCAGTGTTTGAAGGGTCACATGGCACCAAAAGACAGAGGATGTGTTCCAAGGATTTGAAGCAGTCAGTATTCACTGTCCAAAGGGCTGTGCAGAAAGGGGTAAGAGGCCACTTGCTCCTCAAAAGAGCATTTGGAAGTAGAAGGCAAAGGCATGAGAACACACCTGGCTGAAGAGATTTCCAGAATATATCTATACCAGTTTAAAAATCAAGATGTATCAATTCATTTTAAGGCAGAGCATACCCAGAAACATCAGCAGCTCTTTCTGAATGTGTTCAAGAGAGGACTCTGGTGCCTTTGGAGTGGGTCATGTTTTTCCAAAAGGTTCAGCCCAGTTAAAATGTGATGTGTGGGCAGCTAAAGGAGGTATGGCCTGGTCAGCTGTGCAGGGCTGGAAATGCTCTCTTTGGGATGTGGAAGTGAAAGAAGAACCATGCCATGGCTGCCACGCTATGCAGAGAGTGAAAAAGCAGCAGCCTCCAAACATTAGGGAACAATTCCTCCTTCCACATCCTCAAATCCCTCACGTTTTGTCTCCTCCACTGAATACCAGCCACCCCTATTATCCTGTGGGGCTTCTCTGCTCATTTCAGGGAGTTGGAGTTCCACTAAAAGAACTAAAGCACAACTTTTTCAAAACAGTTAATCTCAAATAAAGTCAGACTTCGAGTTTTGCTGTATAAAATTCAGCACTTCCCTAATTTGCTTGAAAATTGGAGCTTATTCCCCATAAAAAAAAAGAGACTTTCAAATTATTGAATAAACTGAATTGGTTTATTTAATTCCTCCTGTCATTTCAAAGGGCTCAAAGTAGGCTTGGGTTGTGGATTTTATTTTTTTTTTTTTGGCACACTTGAGAAGTATTCTGGAAATACTTTACCTACTTAGTATAAGTCTTACCTTCCTAATGGAATTTTGCAGAGCATTTGCACATAGCCTTTCCCAGCTCTGATGTACACATCACACCTTTTCCCAGAGCAGGAATATGGGATGCTTTCCTGCCCTTCCTCTGATGCCTTCTTCAAGGGGTTCTGCTGGGACTTAGCACAATGGTGTGTCCTGTCCTCAGATTTCTGTTTTCCTGCAGCCAATATAACTCCCTTGAATTTTGCCTAGGATCACTCAAGCCGTTCCTAAAATACAAACCTTGGAAGATTTTTGAAAGCCTTCCCTCCTATGCAGGAAGCTGCCTGTATCAAGTAATCAGGTCTAGAAGAGAGCCTCAGATGCTGTGCCAAGGCATGAAAATATGTCACCATCTGCAATGCCTGCACTTCAAGCTCAGTGTCTGCAGCTCAGAAGGAACTGGAGCTGGTGTGGCAATAAGTTGTTGGTGGTGCCTGCACGGTCCTTTGCTCCTGAGCCTTGCTCCTGGTGCTGCCTTGCAAAGGGTTACTTTGAGGAAGGTGGCAAATCGAATTAATCCTGTGAGGAAACCACATTTTGAGTGATCATTCACTTATTAAAGCAGAGACAGTGTTTAAGGTTTCTTCAACACAGTATTAGAGGGAAGTGAATGAATTATTGAATGAACTATCTTCAAAAGTTCCCTAAGGCTTATATCATCTTGCACTTACCAAAAGCATGATGCCTGCTGTGCTCAGATAATCCATTTACAAAGCTTTTAAATATATTTAAGGGTGAGCTTTGTAGGTTTCCTATTTCCAATTAAACAAAGCGTTGACTCCTTTTAGAGAAGCCTTTAAGAAGCACAAAATCTCATTGTTTAAAATAATTTTGCAAACTTGTTCCAAATTCCCAACAGGCCTCTCTAGTCTTTGAAGTAATTTTTTTTTCCTATAGTGTCATTTTGAATTAAGTAGGTTTATCTTGAGTTTGCCATCTCTGATTTCCTCATGGTATTCAGTGTGTAGTAGTCTCCTCTGCCTCTTCTCTCACTGCTGAAATGCAGCTTGCAATGTTTTTCTGTTCTGCTTGGCCACCACCACGATGGATGGGGTTGTGAGCGTTGCCTTCTCCAGGAGGTTTTATTCTTTTTCTGCAGCTGTTTAATTTCAGACTTGTTTTGGGAAAGGTCAGCCCCAAAAACTGACAGTAAGGTTTAGCTCAAAGTCCCCAGTTATGTAACCAAACACTCTGCTGTTGGAATCTGAGATACAGATTGTGTGCCCTTGTTTTTAATATTTAGTTCTAGAATTCAAAGAAACACTGAATTTCATATAGTATGAAATTCATGGGCATGTTTTCATGGTGATACATGAGAACAAATGCTAAAGTTAAATAAGAAAAGCTAAAAGTGTAAATGTGTAGATTAGAAAGTTTCTTGAATCACTGGGTGAATGGGTTGAAGTTTAGAGTTTAAAGTAGTTTAGAGACCAGGGGACAAGATAGAGGATTTAGGGTGTTGTCTCTTGTCCTTCTTCTTTCTTCTTCATGTTCTTTCCTAGGAGTTTTTGGGTAGTAGTAGGTGATTGGGTAGAAAATGCCGCAGTGCAGAACACAGGTGTTGGGTCATTGGGTCACTAATAAAAATAACTTAGTTGGCACCTGTTAATTGGGTAAATGGACATATAAAAGACCTTGAAGAAGATCTTTGTTGGCCATTTTACCCCTTTACTATCATAGTGCACATAGCTCCTTGTACCTTGTAATGCTGATAAGAAAAAATAAACAACTGAGACCGAACGAGAGAAAAAACTCGCCTCCCGTCTCATCAATCTTCAGTTCAAAGGGAAAAGAACCCAAATCAAAAAGTCCATAAAGAGACACTCTGCAAGTGCAGTTTTAGGGTCCAATGTTCGAGACAAGATGTTGCTCCTTGGTGAAATTTGGAGTCAATTCTGTGACAGTGAATTAAAAATGTTAGTGGCTTCATTAATGTTGGTGTAAAACATACAGAAAGCTTGCTGCTTGATCCAGGATTTTTGTTTAAATGGCTATGTTTCAAACATTGCAAAGTAATACCTCTTTTGATCGATTCAGGCCTTTCCTCCCTTTTTGCCTTGTTCCACGGAACGAGCTGTAAGCATTTGAAAGTACAAAATTTGAACTGCTTTGCCAGAAAGGTTGAAAATGTGGTCCTGGAAGCAGCTGTGGTGCAAAATAGGAACTTTTGCCTTAATGACAGTTCCAGGAGGAAATTTTTCCCTGTGCAGTGCCCAAACACTGGGCCAGACTGCCCAGAGAGGTTGTGGGGTCTCCCTCACTGGGGATATCCAAGAACCATCTGGACACCATCCTGTGCCACGTGCTCTGGGATGGCCCTCCCTGAGCATGGTGGCTGGACCAGATGACCCACGGGGGTCCATTCCAGCCTGACCCATCCTGATATATTTTACTCTGTAATATCCTAGGAGATTTTTACCAGGAGGAGCAGTGGGACAACAAAAATGTCCTGTTATAGCACAGTGATCTGCACTGATACTGCAGCACGTAAAATTACACTTACAAAAGGTAATTGTGACTTTAAAGAGGCTCAAAATTACTCCAGTTCCTAAGGGCTATGACTAAATGACTGCATAACTAACAAATAATTTTTCAACCTAAATTAAATAATAAATCCGTAAGTTAAACAATAAAGCTGCCATGAAAGCTTATTTTTTGTTCTAGATGTATTCTGCAGTCACTCCAGTTCTTGCTATGGTCCATCAAGTAGCAAAGACATCCAATACAAAGAGCTAAGAGTAATTTGCCTTGATTTAGGGTTTTCATCTGCTGCACAAGCTGGGAAATTAATTGGAATGGGTGTTCACACTTCAGGGAAAGCAGATCTGAGCTGACTGAGACACAAAATGACAACTTCTAATTTGTACAGGGCAGCCTTCAGATGACTATGGCTTTTGGTTCCTTGAGTGAGCAGCCCAATCTCATTTTCATAGCCTCTGTTTAATATTTTGCTTCTGGGATCACTGGAGAAATAGAAAAAAAAAAAAAAGTTCTTTATACACATGCATTTTCCAGTGCTTTTGGTTACTGTTGTAATTTAATTCCTAAAGGAATAGAATTACTGAGTCCTGGAGGTGAACAGGATCAGAAACATCTATGGGAAAGGCTCCAGCAGCCAGGATGTTAATTCTGGAAACATCCACAATAGTGTGATGGATCCTCAGTGCTCCTCAGGATCTGGTTCTGCTTGTGAACACAGCTTTGCCAGCCTTGCAGGTGAAGTCACTGAGCACTTCTTGAACCTCCGGGAGCGTTGGCATCGCACTTACCAATGATCCTGAGGTAAAAGTGCAAGGAGAAGAGATCTCCACAGGGCTGGTGATAAAGCTGGTTTTCCCACGAGGAAAAGATGAGCATTCATGATGACTTGGTGTCTGTACCTTCAGAGGGAGGAGTGGAAAGCAGTGCATGGTGGATCATGTGGATGCCTTTGAATAGGTGAAAAACCCCATCAGTGCTTTCTCACATAAGGTTCCTGGAACTGGAAGCCCTGTTCAAGCACCAAAACCTGCTGAGGGAGGTATAAACCATCCCAATTTGTTATAGTCTGAGTGGATAAGCCACTCAAATTGCCTTCCTCTTGGGATCCAGGAGGTCTTGGTTTAAAATGAAGTCATAGTACAGCCTGTCCAAAACAAGTCTCAATGTTTTATTACCAACTTTTGGCTCTCATTTAGCTTTCAGATATTAGACTTTGGCTTTGGTTGAAGACTTGATGCGTTTAGCTGAAAACCAGACTTTTTTTTTTTTTGCAAAACACCACTTAACTGAAACCCCAATTTTTCAGCACAAATCACTTAATGCTTGACTGCGCCAAGGCAGGCACTTCTGATGTCCCATTATGCCCGTTTCATTTGTGACCCACAGGGCTCCCCAGAGGGCTGGATATCTTCTGAGTCATCCACATCTACCCCTGGAGCTTTGCAAATCCAACCAGAAGCATCCACAGATAATCTGCAGATAAAACACATGGAGCCATTCACCGAAGGCTTTCTGCAGACTCCCTGCCAGCTTTGGGGTAGTGAGGAATGTTAATTGAAAGCTGAACCACCACCCTTGCTCAAGACGTGTTTATACCATCTATTGTGCAAGGTTTTTGAGCTGTAATTTGAAAGTGTAAGGAAGAACTCCAAAAGTGCCAATTAATCTGAGCACTGGCAGGGGGTGAGGTAAAAATCTTGAGTGTTCATAGATCATCTGGTAACTCACCAGCCTAAACGCACTCGGGATGGAGCATCCACAGCCCAGTAGGAGCAGTGAGTGCAGGGAGGGTCTATTGATCCACAGGCATTTCTCAGGATGATCATCATGTGCATGGTCTGGAAAATGAGGGTGATTTGTGGTGGCATGTTCTCTGTTAAAGCTGTCAAAGCCTGTGTCCCCCAGGGGTTGCCAGAGGGGAGGCACAGCAAGGTGAATGTGAAACCAGGCATCAGGCTCCGTGGGTTTTTCCAGTCCAGCACCCCTTCTTTTCCTCCATCGTGTGTTGGATCTGCTCTTGTCCACCTATATGTGCATCCCTGTGGTCTTTCTTGTTGCTGGTCTGACTAAGGTCCTGTCCTGCTAGTTTTATCTGTGGTGTGCAAAGTCCTGCCTTTCTTCAAGGCAAATTTGCTCTTCTGTTGGCCTGGGTGTTGTCTGAGTTTAGCCTAAGGGGCTGTGCTTATCTCTGAGGGGAATTTCCCACCGGGTGATGGGACCCAAGCAATGCAGGAGAGAATTGCTGGTCTCAGGTGGGAGCTGGGCTCCAGACCTGCATCCCTCTGTCTGTCCTCACCTTGGGCTTGCTGCTGTCACAGCAAAGTCCATCACAGGAGAGGCACCAGCTCTCTCTTCAGACAGAACCACCCAGAGGATCTGCTCCTAACAGCTACTAGAGTAAGTCTGGAGCCATACATCACAAACAAATCCTGGGATGACTCTGTTTGCTCTGATGGACAACTTTGCCAGACCTGTCAGTGCTAAAGGAAGTAGGGAAATGAACATATCTGTGCTGACTGAGGCTGTTTTGAATTAACTTTCTGTTTCTTTTTCTTTCCCTGAGGCAAGGTCACAAGAAGGTATTGGAAAATTTCAAGGCAAAGAAACTCAACACCTTAAACTTTGTATAAAATAGAGTTTTAGATATATGAAACCCTGGGATATTTGGCAGTCTAAGGTTTTAAGTGTTTTCTCAGAAAATCTAAAGGTTTTAATTCTGGCAAAATTATGTCAACATGCTGTCAGTTGCCTCCTGGTAAGTAATTACAGAGAGCAATAAATGTTTTTGAACTCTGAAACGTGGGCTACATCAAGGGGAGAAGGATGAAGCACTCAAGTTGTTAAAGGCAATCCATCTCCTGGCTTGGAAAGACACAAACCTGGAAGGCATTTCAGCTGCCAGGTCACATATTAGCACAGAGCCTTGGAGCAGCTCTAAGCTTTGTGCAAATGGCTTGTCCCCTTATTGTGAAGCTCAGGTGGTTTGGCCAAAGTCTTGGGAGGGACACAACATTTGTGACACTGAGATCTGTCCTCTTGGTGCTCCTCTGCACCTCGCCTGGCAGGGTGAGTGGATTGCAAACTTACAGAGAAGAAGATGGAGTGGACCTTTTAACTAAAACATCTGTGTAAATGCGGTAAAAATACAGGGCTGTGGTCATAAATATTAATCTTGAATTAGCTGGAAGTCAATGCATTCCATGAGGTGTGATGATGGAGAAGACAACATTGTGCAGAGAACGAATTTTGAGAAGTACTCTAGTCACATTTAAGTTATAGTTTTTACTTTCATATATTATTAAATCATTTTTTCATGACATACAGAAAGTTCAAGAAACCTGAACAGGGATGATTGGTCTTTCTAAACACTATTTTACATTTTCAGTACAGTTTCTGGTGTGTGGAAGCAAGAGGACATAATGACTTTTTTTCTTCCTGTTCACCTGCAAGTTCACAGCTCTTGAATCCATTTGCCAAATTCAATGAGATCTGACCAAAGGGAAGAGATTTCAAAGCTGTCATCTTGAATTATATCCCAGTTACCTCATAGCTGCTACACTACTTTCTGTTTGCTTAATGAAAATTGGCATTTACATAGAGGTAATAGCTCCTTTTGGGCTCATACTCAGTCGAAAAAAGGCTCAGAGCAGTGCTTACCCCTCCCACTTAATCTGAGTTGTCTGTCCTACAGAAGCTATTCAGAACATTTTTATTTTTTTTTTATGAATATAAAGTCTTTTCAGCATTGAACATTTCTAAATTAGCTTTTGTAATTGACTGCTGTTAATCATAGATGGGACTGTTCCACCCTGGTGGTGTGAGAAGGAAGAAAGGCCTTTTTTTGGATGAATGCTGACTTCCTTCCCAGAGCTGCATTTATTGTGTATACTGTCAGAAATGTAAGCTGGAGAAACAGGCACACAAGAAAACAGTGAGCAAAGGAGGAACAGAAAACAATGTTGCCAAGGCAACTTTCTCTTGGTTTCCAGAGATACTTAAAAAAAAAAAATAATTCTGAAAACATTAGTCATACTTCTTTTTTTTCTTTTTTATTTTTTTTTTAATGCCTTATTTTTATCTATTAATTTAGAGTTTGCTTTGCCAGAGCATGGAAGGCATGGAGGTAGAGGACAGCCTCTCCAGGAGAAGATCTGGTTTCTTGGTGAGGTGTCAGGACTGAGCTGCAGCCAGCCAGGCTGATGTGCCCACAAGGAATGTGCATGTTGCTGTGCACCAGGAGGTGCTGCTTCATTATGACCCCAGCCAGAAAGGCTCTTGGGTGCTGGGAAGTGTAACTGAAGTATAATTTAAATTTTTAACTGCAAAGGAGAGGGTGGTGGAGATGTTGTGGTGTCCCTTCAGGCATTGGGAACCCCCACCTGTGCGGCACTAAGCTGGGCTCTGAGGAGGGCACCACGTGTCATGCAGACCCCATCCATGGAGAGGTTCCATCTGAGCTATTACACAATTTTCTTACAGGAGAACCACTCCATTTATCCCCTAGTATCAAACAGAATGCATGTTGCCGCAAGAACTTCTTTTAGGGAGGTGACTTCACCCAGCTGCAGAGCAGCAAGCTCTTCCCTTGTCCTGGGGCTGAGAGCCAGGCACAGCACATCCAGGGCACGTGGGAATGGCATCTGGGAAGGGCCCTTCCATCACAGAGTCTCCAGAGAGACCCTGCAAACCAGGAATGTTCACTTTTCTTGCTGAAAGCAGCCCAGAATGTGCCATTCACAGACATCTTTGCACTCTGGTGGTGCAAAAGGAGCTGTGATACTTTCTGTAGCAGCACGGTGGCTGCAATAAAGATTTACCAGTTATTTATTTATTGTCCTCCCAGATACTTAATCTAAAACAACAAGCACTGCAGTTTCTGTGATGAAAATGTTCATCCTACCCTAGCATGGTTAAGTGTAGTTAGGAACTCACCAGTGCTCCTTCTAGTGCTGTGTGTAATGTTTTTCCCCCCCAAATGGAAGATTTTAAAGCCATAAAAGAAGGAAAACTGGCAAACAGAAAATTGAAATTATACTTTCATTGGTAAAATAAGATTTTTTTTTGCTTTGATAGCAAGTGATTTCTTTACTTGAAACAATTAGCTTGAAGGAAAAATACAGAAAAAAATTGTTGTGACTGAACAGACACGTTTAATCCTGAAAATGCAGAGAAGGGAGCTTGGCATTTATCTGAATTATGTAACCAATCCCTCAGTGGAACTGACAAGATTTTAAGGAGCACGTCAATCTCCAAATTCCTTGCAAATCCTCATACCATGTGTAGGGCCACAGAAATTTTCCAAGCCACTGAAGATTATGTGCACACCCAGGGTCTCTCTGCTCTGGCCTGAAGATGCTTTGAGGAGTTTGCAGTGACAGAAACCCAGGCTGTGACTGATGAAAGCAAATCCCCTGCTGCAGTCAGGATATTGCAGCAGGGGCTGTGCTCCCTCATCCTGCTGGCTCCCTCCACCTGGGATGCAAAACTGGTTATCTCCCAAGCCCACTGGAAACACAGGAGTGTGGAGCCCAACTAGCTGTGAGCTCTCAGTAGAAGAGCGACTTCATCACCTTGCTCTCAAGTTTTGGGTCCAAATTTTGACCATCCCCTTTCCTAACAACAGCCTGGCATAGTCAGGAAGAAGTGCTGGAAACAGGGAGATCTGCTTTAGTGATGGAGACCATCCCCAGCCTAAACTGTGTGTCTGGGAGAGCACTTCCAGCTGCAGAGCAGGAACTGAAGGCAAACACTGCAAGAGGAAAAGGCAGACAAGATTGATGCACTGAATAACTACTGGAATTATTTGTGAAATGAAAGGGAGAATAGGTCACCATTTGGCCTCTTGCTCACAGCATTTCTTAAATAAAAATTGAACTAGTCCTTGCAAAGCCCTGGTGATTCAGGGTTGCCAGCTGCCCAAAGCTCTGTGTGTTGGCTTTGGAGTGGTGGTGGGCTTAGGTTTTGTTTCCTGCTAGGAAGAAGTGTGGATGTGTCACTCAAACAGTGCAAGGTTGAATTTCCTGCTCTGTAATGGATGCTGTGAATTCAGGAGCTCTGTGTGGCCTCAGTAGCTGCTCTTAATGGTGTTAGCACAGAAAACACTTGCAAAAACCCAGATGAACTGAGACAAAATGACTCTCAGCCATATCCTTCAGCTTTTTCTTTACAAAACTTTGGAAGCCCACACAATGTACAGACAACAGTAGGAATAAAATGTTTAACCTGCCTTGAACCAGAAGCAAACCGTGCATTTTTCTGTAGGTTTTGGAGTGGTGGGTTTCAAAAATAAGGTTACTGCCAATGATTCCCTTCCAGGGCAGACAGATTCCTTCTGCAGGAGTGAAACTGCCTTGTTTGTTTGCTGGACTAATTTATTTGCTAAATGATCTGGACAAGTCATTTGAGAGTGGGTGTTCAGCCAGCAACTTGAATCCTGGCTGTTGGTTACCTGAGATGTGTGACATTATCCTTGCTCACTGCCTGGAGGGTGGCAAAGAGGATAAACAGAGAGGTGTGTCACAGGTAAACAACTCTGACTAGAAGTCAGGAGGTCTTGCTAAACACACAGACATTTTTTGTGGCCCATAGGATGGGCTGTGGCTCATGTGAGGTCAGACCAAGTATTCTTATCCAGAAAAGTCAACCAGGTTCAAGTATGGCAGTTCACCTCTTTATTTATACATTGAAGTTTCAGCTCCTGAAGTCCAGGGTAGCAACTCTGATGGCTTTATTTTTATTTTTCTCATTACAGTGAAAATTTCCAGCTCGATAATTTTTTGATCATTATGGCCAAGCCAGCCACCTACATTCACATCCCCCATGAGCCCTTCTCTGTTCACAAGAAGCAAGTCTAGAGGTCATCTTTCCTAGCTGGCTCACTGAGTGCTTGTGACAAGGAATTATGCTCTACAAACTTCAGGAGCTTCCAAGACCTGTTCATCACAGCAGCATGGTATTCCCAGTTGGTGCCTGGCAAGCAGAAAGCTACTGATCCAGGAATTTCTCCTAATTGCCTATGGAATAACTCAGTGAGTTAGCCTGGGGTATTGGTGGTAGACACCCACTACATTTCCTTTGTTTTCCACACCCCCCTAATCCTTTTTATCACATCATCACTAATTTTAAGGGCTGTGCAATCAAACCTTTCCCTCATGTAGTGACACCCCCAGCTTTCCTGCCCTGCCTGTCCCTGCTGAACAGCCCTTAGCCCTCACCCCAAATGTGGGACTCATTCCACCCAGTCTCACTAATACCAATGATACTCTGGGAAGAATAACACCACACATACTCTGGGAACTGACCAATACCTTGAGTTCAGCCCATTTTTTTTCCTCACACTGTACATGTTGGTGTTCCAGAATTTCAGATGCACCCCTGGGAGCGCTGTGCTCCTGTGGGCAGTGCAGATGTGCCCACTGACATTCTCCCCTCAGGTAATGCCATGCCAGCTCTTGGTCTGCCTACTGCTATCCTTCCCTCATGGATTCTAGTTTCAAGCTCTCTCAATCAGCCACCCCCCAGCTTATGCCCCAAATGTGTTTTCCCCATCAGGACAGAGGAATCCAACCAGGCCTCAGCACACATTGTGTCTGCAAGGCTCTTGCACGGTTTAAAAGCCCAAAGTTTTGGCAGATTCACCAGTCCCAGAGTCAGGTATTGATATCCTGAGCTCACCTGTTTCTTCCAAAGTCTCCCCCCATCACTGTGAGGACTGAGGTAAACACACTGTGGTTTGGGGATAAATTCAGTGCCTGAAGTGTCCCTTCTCAATTCTGTTACTTTGGAAAAAGTCTCTTGGGTTAGTCAGGACATTTGCTGAGCCAAGGCTTGTGCGAGTAGGAGTCTTTTCCACATGGGAAGAGGAGCAGGTTTTTCCTCACCCTGAGGAGCCCTGGGTTAGCTTGCAGGGGCCTTCAGGAGAGACTGCCCCAGCCTGAGGACACTGCAGGCTGAGCAGAGGTGAGCTGGAGGAAAAGTGAGGAAGCAATGGGGCCCAAGGGCTGAGCAAAGCCTGGGGAATACATCTCCAAAATCTGGCTTTTAACACCAAAGTTGCTGCTTCCTCAGCTGGCTCAGGGGATGCAGGGGAGCTGTGCCTCGTCCTTCTGCATCTTCCCCACCCTCCAGCCTGGCACTGCTTCTCTTTGTGCTGTGCCAGGAATGCAAAATTTATCCTAGAGCACAGAGTCTTGTCCAGGTCAGCTTGGGCAGTTTATGTCCCTGCTGCCCTGGGAATAGGGATACTATAGGGTGCTTTCAAAAAATGCTGGGAAATAGAAAACTGCTAGACAAGAAGCAAGAAAGTAAACTTTTCCTGGGCAGGTTCAGGGTTCAGATGGTTTCGTTCTTATTGCCCTTGCTACAAAATTCCCAGCTGAAGCACTTCAGGAATAGGAAATCAGACTATCCTCAGACTCAGGGGCATCTTCCTTAAATACTGAGCAAATCCCAGATCAGTTTTGGTCCCAGCAGAGAAAGTCTGGGCTGGTGAGAGAGAGGGTGACTGCCAGAGTGGTCCTGAGTGGTCAGGCATGAAATCTTCCTCAACAATAGCGATACAGATCTAGTTAAACTGGCAAGGTGTAGCCAAGTCTCAGCTCTGAGCTGCTCTATGCAGGGTTTAGATCAGCATATCTAAAAGTCTGAAAGAGATCCTGTGTTATCTCATTTCTCTCTGGGAGATTGAGGCTGAGTTTAAATTTAACTTAAGACGAAAACATCTGTTACTCTTCAGAGTAAATATGTTCTGATATTCTCCAATTGATTGAGAGGCAGACAGTTCAGGAGACAGAAACTGAAGGCATTTTGAACTGTCACTGTTTATACTTGGAGCAGGGGTAATTTGTTTCCCACTCCTATGAGTCATGGCTAGAGGTAATAAAAAATCCCTCAGAAAATGATGATGATTGAAAATGATTTGTAGATATTCGTACCTTTTCAGGGGAAAAAAAAATAAAGGAAGAAAGGATATTACAGGCTGGTGGGATTGTTATGTTCTTATGAAAGATTCACATTTGCTGTATTAGCTGACTGGAGCCTAAAGCACTGTCTGCAATCTGCATTGTTATGCTAATTCATTATTTACATTGCAGTCCTGCTTGGAGATCTCAAGCACCTCGGGTCTTACTGCTCTAGGTGCAGGCACATGGAAATAACAAAAGTGAAATGTCACCTCCTAGATTGTTTCACTTTCCCTGCTCCCCAGGTGAGAGGGGAGGGCCAAGGTTAGGCTGTCCCCTTGACAGTCATATTGGTTGGCTTTTTGGGAGTAAATTGTGGGTTCCAGTGTCTCCTCTGAGGGGTTGGGTGCCATGGGCATCTTTTCTGCCTAAGGCAGCTTTTTTTGAGCCTTCAGTGAAGTGCTAGCAGCACCAGCTGGGCTGGTTCCCTAAACCCAGGGCTGGTGTGAATCACACTTAGGGTGCTGTCTGCTTAAGCCAGCTCAAAGCCTGTCCTTCGGTGCAAAGAGAAGTGATCTTTAATATAAAATTCAAAGCATTTTTCCTGTTGCCTTGATTTATTACATTCATTATGTCCTGTTGCCTTATCTTTATTATTATTTGCAGACACTGTATTTCCATCTCCCTCTGTTTGTTTTCAGTCATGATCAGGTAGTTTTTGACCTTTGGAAAATCTGTGAGAGCAGAGAGGAAACCCGAATACAGCACTGTTCAGTGTGGCAGGACTGACCTTTGCCATTGTGCTTTTTGCCCTCCTAAAGGCTTCCTCTCTTCCTCCTGCCACTTCTCCTATTTAGTCACATCTTGGGCCAGAAGAATTTGTTGGCACTTTGTTACGCTGGCAAATTTTATTATCATAAATATTACTAATGCTTTGGATTTTTAATATGGATATTCTCAATATGCCTTACATAGAAGGCTTTGATGCCACAGGGCCCTGTAACCGTGTTCACTCACACAAGGGGTGAATCCAAACCCCCTTGACAGCGAGAGGACTCAGATTTCAGTAACCAAAAGGAAGTCACAGTATGAGCTAAAGCTGAAACAGGGTGAGATGAGTTTCCACACTGCCCCTTATGAAGGCTGGTGTCCCAACTGTCCCTCCAGAGCATTTTGACACTTAACCAAAATGCTCCCAAATATAACTTGGCTTGGTTTCAGTTCCAGTTTCCCCTCAGAGTTTACAAACTCGAATATTGCGTGTGGGTGCCAGCTCAGCCACAGTGCTCTGCAGGCCTGGGAAGATTTTCTAGTGCAGAGATGTAAATCCGTAACTAACTGTGTGTAACGATATCCCTGACTTCAAATGTGTATCAGAACTCACAAAAGCCCCCTGCCATCTCCTCAAAATATGCAGCAGAGCAAGTTTCAGGACAGTGGGGGGTCTTAGAAAGACCCCAGGGCAATCTCATTCTCCCCTGCTCTGGTGGAAGAGCTGAGCAGAGGCCTAAGGATGCTCCATCTTTGGCAATTGCCAGGATGCTGCAGACATTGCCTGCCTCCCCTCCTGTGTGAGGAAATTGCTGCTCCACGGAGGAGCTGGGATGAAGAACTTTGGATGTTTCCCTGCTGTGTCCTGGCCAGAGCAGAGCACCTTTCATGCCTGGTAAGGCCTATGAGCATGTAAGAACCTTCTCAATACCTGGAGCAAGAGCTTGCTGTTTCCAGCTGTGCCTGCTACAGCCCCACAGCTACGTGGAGCAGGGATGTGTGTGAACATTTGGGTGGTTCATGCATCATCCCTGTGCACCAGGATCTCCTTGTCTCTGACTGGCAGGTTCCTCTGGGGTTTTTTTGTCCTGTGCCAAAGCCAGAGACTGCCCAGGTCCCTTCACATCTTCCCTGTGGATCGCAGGGCTGCACACCTGAGCCATCTGCACTCCACTGAGAGCTCTGCTCTGGCATCCATCTGGCATCCATCTCCTCTGCCTCCCCCCTAGTTTGTGTGCAACTCATTAATCTTCCCTGTGTGTTTTGAGATCACCATCTATTTTGATCTAGTGTGGTATTAGGCTGTTGGTGAGTTTCTTTTTTTAAGGCCTTTCTGATTTAATGAACCCCTCTGCCCTGCCTCACTGAAGGAGCTGCTGACAGATGGCTGGCATTTGCATTTCCATTTCAAAGGTTCCAAGCAGTCGTGCACCCAAGGGCTGCTGAGGTGCCCAGGTGACTCTGCTGTAGAGAGGTTGCTTGGTTGCACTGCTTTGGGCATCTTTGCTGTGCCTTGCCTGTCAGAGACTGCTCTGGCTTCTAGCAGAGTCTGATTTTGCATGGCACACTGCCAGGATTGCATGGGATAAAGCTTCTAACTGGAGCCTGCCCTCAGCCCCTCAGGAATTTAATTCTGCTCCTTGATCTGTTGGCCTTGTAATGATTCTGGGCACCAGCCCTACCTGGTTGTCAGGGCAGTCTTGTTTGTTCCTCAGCAAGGATTGTGGGGCACTGTGGATTATCAAACCATTATTTGCTTGCTGGACCTACATGGGCAAAGGTCAAAAGCTTCTTTGTGTGACAGTAGATGGAACCTTTCTTCCTTAGAGGGACCAAAGTGGTGTTACTTACCATGGGCAAAATGAATGCTCTAGCACATAAGGGGAAAAAACCCAAACCACAAAACAGTAGCCAAATGAAGCAAGGGAGAGGTTATTTTCAATTACTTAAAGATATAATATCTTCTGGCTCACCCATGAAAAGAAACAGATAATGTGTGCATCCCTCCCACATTGGACCTACACAATTTGGATTTCCACAGAGAAAAAGAGTGGATCACAACTAAACACAGCTGGTTTTCCTGATCACTCACACCACAGCTTTTGTTAGAAAGCACTTCACTAAGTCAAAAATATTTTTAATATGGTCTCTGCGTGCACAGAAAAAAAAATTCACTGCTGGTTATTTCACATGTTCTTGGATCCCTCCCATGAATTTGCTCTATCCCCCATTTTGAACCGTGGTTGGCACATTTACAGGTTGATTACTTATTACTGTATTTTTTCCCAGTTTTGCCACTGAGAGTATGGATAAATGAATTGTGAAATGCCTGCCCTGTAAGGGCAATTATGCTGCTATGAGACTTCTCCAACTTGCCTGTTCCATTCCAGGCAAGCATCAAAATTCCTGCTCATGAAAATGTCTGGTCATCAGGGCTCTCATTACAATAAATAAGCTATTAAAAAGTCACATCCTAAACATATCACTCAAGGAAAAAAAATAATCCAAGCAAATAAAACCTATCCTCTGCACAGTCCTCGTTTAAATGATATACTTTCATTCTTTCTAGGGAAACCAGTGCTTTGAAAAACAAATAGGTGTTAGCTCTCTCCTTATTTCCTCATCAATGGGCCATCACCCACCCTTCAGGAACCGGTCAGTAGAGCTGGGGATCACAACTTCACATTTACACTCCCTGTCTCTTACCATTTTGCTAGTTCCTTTTTTCCTGACTTCTGCTGCCTCAGGAGGCAGGACACACCACAAGGATGTCAATGTCCTATGAAACAAGGTGTTCAATGGGAAGAAGAACTAATTAAAACTCGTTTCCTACATAAATCTGGTTCCTGTCCTGTTTCCTTTATGGACAGTTTCTGTTCTGTCATTGATGATGCCTGTAGGTAGTGACAAATGACATCCCTGCTCGTTAGGCAGGCAGCTGACAGGGTGCCAGCTGCTGCAAGCACAGTTGTAGCAGAGAGCAAGAGCACTTTCCAGACTCCATTCCTCTAGACACATGCCACTTTTCACAAAAACCATAGGGATATAAAATCCTGGGAACATCAGCTGCTCGGTGAGATTGATTAGAGAGTTAATATTTATTAGTGGAGGATTGAAAGATACATGAACAATGTAATCTCTTAAACATCATGGATGTAAGGAATCAAGCCAAAAGGGAAGAGAAGCATGTAGAATCCGAAGCGATTACTTGTGTCTTTATCCCCTTCCTCTCTCTACAGGGGATTTGATGTAACAGTTTAAATACCATAATCCTTTGATCAGGAATCAGAACCTAAACAAATGTTTTCACTTACTGCTTCTGCTGCAGAAAAGATCTTAAATGCACACTTTGCAAGAATGTTGTCACTTTTTTACCCTCCTCTCAGCTTCTCTAAAATGGGAGTTTCACTTGTGAGTGACTTGCAGCAGGTGCTACAAAAGTTGCCTTTCTTTATCAGATCAGCAAAATGCATGTTTTCTGGAGGATTAGAGAATATTCTTTTTCTTAGCTAACCAAAGTCAAGATGAGGAGTTACACCAGTACTGCCGTGATTTAGTGTGTCATAATTGCAGTGATAGTTAAAACTTAACTACATAAAACATGCCTGCTTCTTTTAAAGACTTGGATGGCAAATCCCTTACCTTGCAGTGTGTTGCAACTGATGTGGGTTGTTTTTTTTGTCTAAAGCCTTTTCTTCTGTGTGAGGCACTCACAGCCTCATACCTCACCTGATGTCTGTTCATGGGGCACACCACATACCCTAACTCGTCCCCTGGATGTTCAGATGCTTCATGTGGTTCACACCCAAACCACAGAGCCTTTATTGAATTTGTTTTTAAATTAATTTTGAAAATTGTTGCAAAGTATGGATGAAATTTGCTTGGTCCTGTCCAAGATCTTCAGAGAACTTCGTGCCAGTAAGGATGTGTTGATCAATGCCATGTCTTGGAGTTGGGCAAAATATTAAATCCTCAGTTAGGGTACGTGATGTAGCAAGAAAGAAAGCAGCAAAGCTAAACCATGAGCAGTTCCATTTCTGGTGCCCATTACCACGGGCTTCAGAACACATATTGTGCTTTGTTTTCCACTGCAGGCTGTAGTCTAATAGCTAGGGATGTATCAAAATTCCTGCATAAGAATAAACAAAGTCATTTTTCAAATCACAGCTTTTCCTGCTTTTTCACAAAATCAGCTGAAAAGCAGGTAGGTTTGTGCCAGGATGGGGAAAAAAATTCTAGTCTGATTCCATTTTAAAGAATTATTTCAGGACCCTCTCTCTTTCCTGACACCATTGCAAATATCTGCTGAACTTTGGTAATTTCAAGCTTTTCCTGAAGTTCCTAAAGTGTCTTTGGCTTCTTAGCTTTTGCTTTTGGGGTCCAGCATGCACAAATTCATTTGTCTTGTTTTATTTCAAAGACAAACAAAAGAAGAATCATGTTTGAAATATGTACTTTTCCAGTTTTATTTTGTAAACCAACTGCACAAATCAGTGCACTTGGTTGTCTTACAGAGTGCCTCTAAGGATGAAAGGGAAGAGTACAGCTCTAATAGAGGTTAAATGAGTCTAACTAACTAACTGTGTCAGTCCCTGAAGTGTTATTAGTGTCTAATTGTAACACATTAGGTCAAAACCACATAATTCTGGCAAATGTAAAAGGGTGGTGTGAGAGCCCTCCTTGTGTATGCAACGAGGAGAGCATTATCTCTCTTCAGCATTACTGGAGAACAACTGATGTCTCAGCTGAGTTGTTTCAAATGGCAAAGCTAAATCTCATTTGTGCTGTAAGCAGCTGTAATTGTCAACCAGTGCCAGCCACTGTCACAGCCCCAGCCTTGGTAAGAACCAAGCAGAACATGAGCTTTGCATGATCTGGAGCACTGAGAGGGGTGAAAAGTCTCTTGCCAGCCTGAATCCCTGTTCTGGGACCTTTAGCAGAACTGGGAAGCTCTCAGTTCAGGGTGTCCATCTCACCTCCACAGAGGAAAGAAAGGCATGATTCAGTGTTGTCACTCAGATTTGCTTTAGAACAAAATTTTCACAGAGCTGGGGGATTCCCTTCTGTGCTGATAAACATAGTATTAACTGAAAGATCTAAAACGGTTTGCCTTATAAATACACAACAAATAGTTTTAAAATATGGCAGCTTGACTTAGGCAAGACAAATGCCTCAGTGCTCACTGCAAGTATTTCAAGTCTGAGTTTTGAAAAGAAGAAAAAAAAATGAATACATTCCTTTGAACAAATTTAGAGGTATGCAGATTTCTACATTTGTTTTGCTAAGGCAATAGATTGTTCTTTACAGGAAAAAAAAGTGATCCCTGAAAGACAGGATGACTGCTCTGCCTGTTTTAGATAGAATTGACATGCCCTTTAAAGATTAGACAACTATATATATTATACATAATTATATAAGCAATCATAGATAGAATAAATAGGAGGATTAAAAACCTCAGAGAGTGGGTGTCTTGTCACAGCATCCTTGCACTTAAAGTGGCAGAGGAAAGGATACAGCTAAACCTTTTTGCTTTCTTCATTTTGATGATCCAGCAAGGTCTGAGATCGTTCCATTGACTTTGAGGGGGGTGGGACCAGGCCTTTCCTTCCTGGCATTGGCAAGGTCATGTATTTCCAGTGCAGCACTTAAAATACATCCCTTATCTCCAGCCTGTGCCCTGTGGCTGCTCTCAGCTGTCTCTGCTGCAGCTCTGTCTCTCATCCAGGAAAATCTATGGCACAGCCCCTTGTAAGGCCAGCCTTTCCTGGGCACTTCACTCTGGCAAGTCCTTGCAGGCTCTTGTGGTCAAACTTGTCTGGCCCTTTTGTGTCTCCAGGTAAAAAATGGACCCAAACCAGCTGAAGCCACCTGGTTAGAGGTTGGCTTCTTCCTGATGGCTTTGCCCCGTCATGGCAGTGCCTGCACTTTTCAAATGGCAGGATCCTTCTTGTGCTGGCACTGACCCTTGTGGGGCTCAGAGAGCAACTCTTCTGGTTCTCTGCTGGTGGAAGGAGCTTTTTGGCTCCACCAAGATGCATGAGCCAACCAAGCCATCATCCCATCCCTCATGGCCAAGCCCAGCCTCCTGCAAGGCGGTCACGATGCCGCTAAGGGAATGAGGGAGTACTCGGAATGAGCTTTGATCAGGAGCAAGTTTGAGCACCTCCAGTGCTTGTCTTTGGCTGGAAGATAAGACACTTCTAGGAAATACATCTTCCTCCTCGTGATGTGATGAAGGGCAGACCAGAGGAAAAAGAAACTGCTACGCTTCCCTTCTCTGGCAGGCCACTGCCAAGCACAACAAACCTGGTTTTGGTATAGACTGAAATATCACAGACAAAATTTGATTTTGTTATTACATTTCATTTGTTTTCTTGGCATTGCCTTACTCCTGTCAGGCTCCCTGATAATCCATTTTTCTTTTCATTTTGCTGGGTTTTTTTTTTCCATCCACTTAGGTTTACTTAGTGCCCAAACCAATCTCCTGTTAGCAGTCATTCATCTCAAATCTTTCCACTATATAGAGACTGCAAATGACTTGGAAAAGTCACTTGTGTTTTGTTTTTAAAGGTCATTTGCCAATAACAATGCAAAGTCAAACCTGCATTCATACTTGAAGGAAATCAGCAGAATAGGTCATTTTTTCCTGCAGTAGATAAACTCTACACTTGCTTATTTGGACTTCAGCTTTCTCCTTGGACTCCAGCTATTTCCAAGTGCTCCAAGGGTGCTTGAAGCAGCAAACTGAATGAGGAGCCTGACTTTGAGCTGTATTTCTTCATTTGCTTTGCCTTGGTTATGACAGCAGATGCATTCTGACAGGATTGCTTTAAATCAGATTAATCCTTCCAGGAGTAACCAATGGTTTAATTGGTGTCTTGGCTTTCCTCTCAGTTGTTTTTGGCAGCAGCACACCTTCTACTGCACGATGTCTTATCCAGCACTATAAATATACTAACTTTGGGAGCACATACCTGCTGTCCATTTCATTTTTAGAAAATGTACAAATGACCAAGCTCTGGGATTTCTCTGTGCTGTGGTCACTGGTTATTTGTACAGTTTGACTGGTTATTTGGTACAGTTGGTTATTTGTACAGTTATTTGTACGTGCTCTTACAAATGTCTTGGTTGAAGGACTGGCAGTAAATCACTGAAAAGAAGGGGACAGTTATTACAATAGCATTTGACATTTTAATGATGATTTTGAAAGGCTGATAGTTTCAGCCCTCCCAAAGGCTTTTTAGGGAAATCTTGCAAATTTTTTCCTGACACTTGACCTACCTCAGTGAAATTTGATTCTGGAGCAGCAGGTGAAGAAATAACAGGGCCCTACATGCCTGATAGAAATAGATGGGTAAGTGGAAGGTGAAATCCTACTAATATTCCCACTGGAGACTGGAGAACAGATTCATCCTTTATTAGACATCATGTAGCGAATGCATGTAAAGACGCCTTTCATGTCTCTGCTCCCAGAACCACTCATTTTCTCAGACAGGCTTTTTCCTTTAAAAGACAGGAAATTAACTGCACTGAAATATGAAATGAATAAATTTTCAGTATGATGTCTTGATTTGTGTATATTTTAGTAAGGTTTTCAAGCATTTAGATTTTTTAAATAGTCCTTCTGTAAATTTTTCACAGAGATTTCTTGGGTTTTGTTTCATGGCCTTTGGAAGGAGTTGGTTATTGTTTGTACTAATTTCTTTCTGGTTCTTTTCCCCTTGTCTCTCACACTTAATTTGCAGCAGATACCTCAGCTCCTTTGAAAAGTGTTTGGTTTTTGGTTTTTTTCTTACACCAATTCAACAGCAGCAGCTCTGTTTTTTTTTCCATATGATTTCATCATGTTGTCCCTGACATTTCCTTGCATTTGTACCACTTATTCATGTTTGAGATAAATGTCTATGGCTGCAATGACAAAAGAATTGTTACAGACAGCGTTTGCAGTTTGTAGTCTGCTTGGTAATTCTTCATCTTCTATCAAGCAGCCATCAGGTGAAGCCTCAGAGATGATGAACACCGTGGGAAGAGATTTTACAGTGGCTACTGCTTCCTCATTGTCCTGTCTGATTGTATTTCACGTGTGAGGCAAAACAATCCAAAACCTGGAAGTCTTGTCTCATGGGAAATCTCAGCTAGGGATGCAGAATTAGGGTTTTTTCTTGGAAATTAGAAAACCAGATACTCCTGGAGAAGCCAGAGGTTGTGCCAGGCCAGCCGACACTGGTGAGGTCTCAAGAGCGCTTCTCACTCCGAGCCCCGCTTTCTATCAAGTTCTTTTGTTTTTTCTCACAAAGACATGAGAAAGAACATGTCCAGAACACACAGAAAGAACTGGGGATCTCTGCTCTTTGTAGAGAGCATGGTGTCAGGACAGTCATGACAGCTTTGAGGTCGTGTCTCCAAGAAGACAGCTGTGGTGTTAGAGCTGGCAGGTTCAAAATGCTCTGTATGTCCTTTCCCTGCTGGTCACTCTGAGTGTTTGCACACCCCACGGGCTCCTGCCTTCTGCCTCTCTGCCCTGACTTGAGGATCCTGGTGGCTGTGCCCCAGTCCTGGAAAAGCAGGGCTGCAAAACACAGGGAGGAGCATTCAAAATCCTTTAAACAAGGAAGAGTTATGGATGGACTCACTGGTGGCAGCCCACAGTCTGCCCAGGCTGCTGGTCCAGAAGAGTTATGAGACAGAGAAATTATATTAATCACAGTTATGCTAGAAGTTTTTCTTCCCAACATTTTCCCAGCCTGGCTGAGGGGTAAAATAAAGCCCTGCCTTAGATTTCACTGTATCACTCCCCATTTCCATTGAATTATTTGCTGATTTTGTTCTGCTTGAGTACTGTCTCTTGTAATGGGCAAATTTTGTTGTGAACAATCTCATAACAGATTTACCTTCCTGTCTGGCTGCAGTTTTGCACAGATTTCTGTTTTACAACGTGAAGTCAAGATAATTGTTTGTTTTAATGTCCTTTCTTTCCAGTGCTTTGGAGAGAAATCTCACCTGTACTATTAAAAACAAAATATATTTTGATAGAAATCAGTAATATTTTGCTTAGGAAATGTGAAAGAAGGACCAAAAGACTTTCAGGCTGCCATCACTATCCCTCTCTCTACTTAAATGTCCTGCTGTATTTACTGCTTGTTCCTCCTGCTGGTAATATTGGCAAAAATTCTTGGAAAAGATGAAGCTGTTCCCCAGAGCCAGCTCTAACCCCACTTGCTTTTCTAGCTGTGTTTTTTTCAGGTAGTTTCCTGACAGGTCCAACACAGATTGCCAGTTTCCCTCCCTCCAGAGAGAGAATATTTGCAGAGACAGGTTTGCACTTCAGCTCATTCCTTCTTTCTGCTGCCTGTGGGACAGTTTGGGATCTCTGAGCAGAGAACCTTTGATCAGTGGTAAATTGGTCAAAAGGAAAGGCACTTCAGGGAGTCGGAAAATATTTGTGAGTTGAATTTAGCAAGTGGTCTTGTCTGAGAAAATAGTTTCCACAAGTGCTGAAACACTTCCTTTCAGACAGAACCTCAGGCAGGTTTCCTATATCATGCCATGAAAAATCAGAGTGTGCAGTGATTAGCTGTAGACAGGCTGTGGGAGGGGTGATGAGTTTCACTACAACATAATCAAATACCTCTTTTTGTGCCTCAGAGTGAAGTTTAAAATGGCTCTAAGCACTTAACAGGTTAGGATATTTTTAAAGTCAGGTGTGTCTTTGCACAGCTGATCCCCAGTGAGTGAGTTCCTCCTTGTGATGCATCCTGCTTTGCACCATCTGCCAAGGCTGAGCAGCACCAGACTGTGAGAATTAAGAAACTGAGAGGATGAACTGAAGTTCCTTTCCCTACTCTGTATTTCCAGTTTTACAATTTTTTTTTAGTCCCACAGCAGCAAACACAGAATAGCTCAGAGCTCAGTACGTGAAGACTTGTCTGATTTGGCCAGTTTTGGCCATCAGATATGTAAGTGTCATGGCCATATGGTAACCTCTCATTCATTCAATTCCTGAGCTTCGTTAGTTTGCTTATGTAGCTTCCTCAGCTGTTCACCATAGTCAGAGGCTATTTTCTTTAATATACAGACTGTATTTAAAAAACTAAAACAATTTTTCATCTCCCTTTTAAGAATTTATTTTTGAGCTATTAATTTGTAGCCTGTGTTTTTCTAGTGCAAAGACACATCCATCACAAGGTGGGAGGGTGTCATCAGTAAGAGTAAAACCATAATTTCTAATTTACAAGTTGGCTATGTTGTAGCGTGGCTGTGTGCCACAAACAAGTCTGCAACGTGGATGTCCTCGAAAGCATTATTGCAATTTGCCATCCCACATGGCACTGACAGCTGAAATATTTCATTTGGGGCCACTGGCTGTCGGAAGAAAAAGTGCATTCACTTCTTGGGAGCTGCTGATTCTCTTGGGCTTGCAGGACTGAAGTGTTTCTGCTGAGCAGAGAGGGGAGGAGGAAGAGGAGGAGGAGGAGGAGGAGGAGGCAGGGACCCCTGTGTGCAGCTCCTGTGGCACTCCATGAGCATCTTGTGCTTGAGCAAGGGGACACTGGGCTGGCTGGAGGGGAAAGGTTTCCCCTTCTCAGGGGCTGGGAAGGCTGCAATTCCATGTGTGGGAACAGGCAGATGCAGCACTGCCACTTGCAGCTGCCAAGCCAAGGTCTCAGGCACCGCTGTATCTCCCTGCAGGTTGCTGCTCTAAATTTAGCCCTGTCAGTGCCTCCTGGGTTAGCTCTGCTCTGTGTCTGTAGCTGGGAGAGAGCCAAGGGCTGGGGGAGAGGATGGGGGGCATAGCTCACACTGCCAGGGCCAAGGACCACTTCTCTCCTTAGGTGGAAGGGAGAAGGAAGCGTGCCCAGAATTAGAAAGAGGCGTAGCGTGGTGGCTGTGGCAGGGTGAATGAATTCTCCCATTCCTTACTGGAAGGAGAGCAACAAAACCAGGGCTTCACTAGAGGGAATCAAGTATTTCACTCTTACACTTTTACTATCTTCCAGCACATTCCAGGTAACAAAATGGCTATAAATCAAACTACCCTGCCAGCAAGTAGCTTTGGCTGGTGTCAGGAAGAGGAGATTGATGCGTTTCTGTTCGCAGCTGGAAACAATCCTCGGTTCCCCTAGATGATGAGCTTCTTTGCAGACAGCATCACCATATCACTTTACATTTCTCTGAGTGTTAATTAGGAAGCAGGTTTGTGAATGTGAGGATATGAGTCTGGAAAATCCACTGCTCTGTGGTGGATGGACAAGAGCGCAGTGATAAGGAAAAGAATGGATTTCCTTCTTTTGTTTTTCAGTGTATTTTATAGGCATGTGAAGCAGACCAACACCTCTCCAAACTGACCCTGTGTTCTCACTGTGGTGAAGAAATGACATTTATCAGCATGGCTGGGTGTTAGGGAAGTCTATTAATGGAAACAGTATGCAACTGTACAGAGATGGTATTTAGTAACGAGCACATAAAGCTTTTCTTCCATTAAAATGCTGCTTCGGGCAAGAATGTATTGCTTGATTAGTTTTTTGGAGAACAGTTTTTCATTCATAATGAGAACACATATCTCAGCCACTGTTATTAGTGAGAACTTGCTCTAAAATGAAAATAGAGAGAAGGCAAAGCCAGGAAGCTGTCAGGGCAACGTGAAACAGCATCACATCTTGACAAGGCGGGCTGTCAAGAGCGTTTAGGTACCGTAGGAAGCACGTGCTGGGCAAGAGTCACTGCTAACAGCAGAGCAGTCAGGTTGGATCACTCAGTGGTCTTGGTTTCTCTGCTCCCCTTGGCTGTCAGGATGCTGTGGATAGAATGGCATGTTGCAGATTTCTGGGGGCTGGATGCCTCCTTCTCACCTGTTGACCGAAGAAGTGTGTGATCTTTCCAGAGCTTGTATAAAAAGGGGGCTCCTCACTGCAGTGCCTTGCACTGGGTCAGCTTTTGTTCCACAGAGGGCAAGTGGCTTCTGTGGTTGAGTGAAAAGTGAAATACTAAAGTAAGACAGAGTCTTCAAGTGGTCATTTTGACTGGAAAAGGACAAAGTCAGTTTAGTTTCCATTGTTTTGACCACCTCTGTTGCAGTATGTGAGCCAGAGACAGCGGCTCTTGTTCAGTGTTGTCACCCCTCTGCTCAGTGCAATGTGTGGCCATCTGCACCCAGGCACAGGCACCACGCAGAAAGAGGAGGTTTGTGCTGCTCTGCTTGCCTTGGTCATATGAATGCATCATCTGTGAGAGATAAATAACACAACAGAAACTGGCAGTGAAGTGAAATGGCAGCGTCACCCGGTCTTCTGTGGAGGGAGAGTTAGAGACAATGCAGGTTAAGCACAGATGGCAAGGAGTAAAGGGAGCTTCCAGCAATGAAGGATGAAAACTCTGCCTCATGAGCACTGCAGAGGCTGAAGTGCCTTCTTTTGCAGCTGATGGGTGAGCTTGTGTCCTTCAATCTTCTCTTTGGTTCCCTTTCTCCCCCCTCAGAGAGTTCAGCCCTGAACACCCAAACAAGTGCTTTGGAAGTAAATCTGTTGAGTGCAGGAGTTTTGAGGTACAGAGTCTAAACTAAGATCAGCCAGACTGAGGCTTACCTGGCAAGTGGGTGCCCAAATAAGAACAGCCAGCACGTCAGTGTAAGCCAGCAGAGCCCCTGGGCCCTCTGCCCTACAGGGAAATTCGTGCTTGCTAATTAGAGGAGCCAACTATTAAATTGCTCTGCTGTTCTTCAATCTGTCATTGGGGGTTCTCCCTTGAGATCCAAGCTCAGAGCTCCAAGTGTTTGCATGGGGAAACCCTGACTGCTCTGAAAATTTTTCTTCTGATCCCCTCTCAGCCTGACTGGGGAAGAAGAAAGTCACACACCCCCCAGCCCCACTCCCCAGGTAACAAAGCAACTCTGGCCAGGCTGACGGAACACAGTAGCTGAACAGTTCTTCCTTTAAAACCATCTATTTGTTGCTTTTTTTTTTCCCCCCTCTGAGATCATAGTTGTTCTGCCAAATGAGTTTTGAGATCAGATAAACTGGAAATAGTTAAAATTGTTACCAAAGAAACAGGTAAGAATGAACTTATGGACTTAAAAATAAACCTGTGAATTACTGTTTTTTCCCCCTGTTTGCATGCTTCACTACTTTTCAGTTTCCTTCTGACATGGGAACTTCTATTATGACTGCAGCCTTGCCAGGAAAACTAAAAGCAGGAAATACTGCTGGATAACATTCACAGGAGCTTTGTAGGCAAAGAGGTAAACCTACATAAATATTTTAAGGCTCAGAGACTTCTTGAATTAAATTGCAATCGCTCTGTCCAGCTTTGCTCATTCAGTCCTTTCCTGTGTTTAGCTTGGTTGACCAAATTGAACACATTTCATGGAAGCTGCAGGATAATTGAAGTTTCTACTGCCTGTGTTTGCCATTTCTCCCAAAGTGCGGGAGGCAGTTGCTCCTGTGCTTGATGTTTTCTGCCTGCTGTAATGAGTTGCTTGACAGATTAATGCATGCATTTTCTTATCTGTCAGTTTTTACAGTGTGCCATGAGCTTTGGGAGTATTTTTATTGCCTATCATTTTCTCCAGAAAATGAGTGATTATTTGTACTTTTTTTTTTTTTTTTTTTACTACTATGAGAGTTCAGGCTGGAATTGACATTTCCTGGGACCATTTCTAAGTGCAAGCAACCTTCACAGCAATATTTACTTGCTCTGCTACAACTCTGAGACTTTTTCATGTACTGAATACTTTGATTCATAGACAGAGATGAGCCTGGTGCTTCCAGGCTGAGGAGAGAAAAGCAGTGCAGTCCTTCCTCCATTTTCCAGACTTGGATTTTCATCCAGGTCTACGAATGGAGCCTTGAGTCTCTCTTGCCCTCTGATAAACTCTGATGTGCCTATGCATCACCTAAATTCCTATCTTATGTGTCTGCATGAGAAAATGAACCGATTAGGTTGGAGGTCTGGGTGTGTTTAAACACACAGGGTTGTCATCTCAAAAGGCAGGAGTCACAGGGAGCTTCCCCCGAGCTTTCCCCAGCACTTAACATATCCCCAGTTTAAAGTTTTGTGGCAGTTCACATTCCCCAGGGCTTTGTGGAAGAGGGTCCTGGAATTCATCAGGTGAAAATGTGTTCTGCTGCAGGGGGAAGAGAAGATATGTGCCCTAAAGAACACCAGCTTTGGAAGAGGATTCAGTGCCCTCGAGGAACATTAGCTGTTTACCCAATTTCCTTAGAGCATGTCTGACTCCTTAAGGATTGTCAGTTTTGTGTTCCCAACCATCTGGAGTGATTTATATCCCATCCTTCCCATTTCCAGCTCCACGTGGCCAGGAGCTGGCCTGCATCACGTTTTAGTCTGACTAAAAGTGGTGGTTGTATCTAGGAGAGGAGACTCTTCAGCCAAGTTCTAGAGTGTTTAGGCTCTGTAAGATGGATAGGAACCCTGAAATGGGGGTAACAGGGACAAGGAGACAATAGAGACAAGGAGAAATACTTTGTTCCAGAGACCTCTTGCATTTAGTACAGAACTGAAAATTGGTGAAGAACATTCTGTGAAATTGTGGGGAGGTATCAAGGTGCTGTGTTCATTTAGTGTCTCTAAGAACTTAGAGATCTGTGCAAGAATTGAACAGGGATGGTACAGTTTCAAAAAGAAAAGACTGGAGAGCGTTGTGGTAAGAGCCTTATGCTCATAAAACAGCTTCTATTTTTCCATGGAAGGGCCATTAATTGTTCCCTGCTAAGGAGATTTTTTCCTCCCTCCTCCTGTCTCAGTCTTTATCAGCCATTTGTACTGCTAAGACATCTATTGTATGAGGAGCTGACTCAGCTCAGACCTGCAGTGTTCTTAGGGTCTCGATCTTCAGGGCAGGAATATGCACATCAAATTTAATTCTGCTCATAAAACTGACACTATCCAGGCCTCCAGGCCTAAAATATGGCCTTGTGGGTTTTTATGATCAGAACACGAAAGTCAAATGTCTTCGTTCTCATTCCTCTCCCTGATCCAAAAAAAGAAGAGAAAAAATATTGTATTTACACATCTGTACCTACAGCTGTCCCTCTGTATATAGACACTATCATAGATTTCACTACACACTCAAATAACACCCAGATATTTAATCTTAATCCACCCACATGAATATACCAGATAAGGGAAATGCCACAATAAAGAGACCCATGCTGTCTTCATAATTCTAGACATATTTCTAGGCTTAAAGCAATACCACAGTGTTGGTTTAACAGTTTTTAACAGAAAAACACATTTGTATCCAGTGGTTTCCACTCCTGGAAACCCTCTGTTAAAGTTTGAAGAAAGTTTTCATTTCAACAGAAAAAAGAATGGGCTATTGCTGGCACAAAATCTGGGAAATCCATTCTCTGCATTCTTTGTGCTGCTTCCAACCTGCCACTCAGAGCTCTAAAAAGAAGGTAGGGCTCTGCTTCTCCATTATTTTACTGAGGGATGGGAGGAGGACAGCAGCACAGGAGACAGAAAAATGAGTCAAGGAATTAACACAGCAGCAACTTCAGGCATTTGGGAAACATTCAGCCCATTTAGGAAAAAAAAAATCACATAAACGTGTGCTGGATAACAACACTGGAAAATAAATTACAGGGAAAAGAGAAGCTGATATAATTGTTGTAAACAAAGCCAAGTATACAATTAGAGCTACTCAAGGCTTTTATTGTGATAAAGCCAGTTAATCCAACAAAATCCTTGCTCAGTTCTTTTCAAAAACAAACCCAAAAATTTCTGTGCCAGAGAAACAAACTCCACAGAGGAGCTATGTTTTATCTCCAATGAAATTTATTAAGAGGCTAAAGAGCAAGATTAGTATTTTCTGGGGAGCTTTTGTTGAGAAAAAATTACTGGACATCAAATCTTAACATCAAAACTAAGAGTAAGGAATAGCAGGGATGGAACAGCCATGCTTTGAAAACAAAGCCTGCACATTTCTGGTTTTTAGGCCATCTAATCAGCTTTGCTCTGTCCCTGTGGCTGCACCATTGCTCTTCAGTATTGTGTCCCAAAAGGGCACTGGGGCACTCAGAGTCTGGAAAAGCACCTTTATCCTTCTGCAGCCAGAGAAACCCCACTGCTGGGTCTCCTTCCTGCAGGCAAGGCAAGAGCACCACAAGTCCCGGGGGTAAAGCCAGCATGGGCCAGGATCTGGCTGGGTCTGCAGAGGGAAGCAGTGCATGAGATCCAGGGGCACACACAGTTCAGGGTGTAGGGAGATGGCACTGCTAAATGGGTGCTTAAGACTGGTTTTTACAGCACCTGGCTCCAAGCAGGACAAACATATCCATCTTCCACTAGGAAGAATTATCTTAAAAAGGGCCAGCTGCACCAAATTCATCAGGCAGGAGAGATGGGCTAATGCTGGCAGTGCTGCTGGGGGGCCTGCTGGGCAGCCTGGAGATGGATGAGGTGCTGTGGGGAGAGAGGCAGCAAGGCAGTGGACACCTTTTCCCATTTCAGCACAAGGGAAATGCCTGGGGAGCACCAGAGATGCACTGCAGCACTCTTCCAAACAGATGGCTGGTCCCAAATGCATTGCAGAATGCCAGGAAACCTCCAAGGACTGAAGTGTCTTTGCCAGCAGCATCCAGAGGTGGAACCCAGCAGCTGCCCAGATCACCTCTCACATTAGGGGGGCAGCCACGTTATGGGATGCAAAGGGAGAGGGTTTTTGGAATTGCACAGGGCTTGTGGGATGCTCACTGGCAAACCAAAGGGAGGAAGAGGCAGGGGCAGGGTGGTGCTTAGGTGATTTGGGGAGGAGCAGGACTGGCAGCAAAGAGTGTGTATGAGGGGCTGTGGATGTGTCTGGGGTCACCTCTGGGTGTGACAGCAGCTGTGTGTCCCTAGGAGCAAGGACATGGGGGCTGTGGGACCAAGGGTGCCCTTCACTGAGAGCTGGACTCTGTGATCCTTGTGAGTCCTTTCTGACTGGGAATATTCTGTGATAAACAAACGTGGTCTGTGCCTACTGCAAAAATGCTTTTAGCCTTACTGCTCTTTGGAGCTGAGGGTGTGGAGCTGCAGCAGCCTCACGTCTTTTAGGCACATTGAATCCAGCATGCCGTGTTTTCTTGGACAATACCAAGATCTGAGCTTGGGCTGCAAGTCTCTGTAAAAGATGTTGAAGTTGTTGAGCTGTTTCTTGAAGTCAGCCCTATTTCTTGAGCTAGCAGATTAACAAAGCAGACACTTTTCAGGTGTTTTTCCCAGTCTGTATATTCAAGGTACAAGATAATCCAGGAGGGTGTTGGCTTACTTCAATTTGAGAACTAAAAAAAAAAAAAATCTAAAAAATGAAGCATAAACGCATCCAGTGGCATACTGAGGTACAGCACAATTCCTTACCCTTCTTGTCATTTGGATAATGAGGACATTTATAGTCACAGCAGGAATGCTGTCACAGGGTAAGTTTCCTTAATGCTCTGTCTGAAAAACACCAGGTGACTAGAGAAAAGAAAGCTTATTACAATTAGTGCTGCTTGAGAACTTCTGGATGCTGTGCTTGCTGCCTGCAAATCTGCTGTTGATCAAAACTGAAATTTGGTGTGAACATGTTTTAGTGGCTCTTTCTCAAGGATGAATACTCCCTGCACGTCCCAGACCACCTCAGACTCTTGAAGCTTTCAGCTCCCTGCCAGACTTTGCTGGCATCTGCATTGTCAGGTTATAATTCTGCCACTGGCAACACAGAGCTGCTGCTCTCCTGAAGGCCTCAGAGAAAATGTAACAAATGCTTTGCCTTCTCCAGCATCAGCTCACTGGCCTGATGACCAGATATGGCCCTAAAGCAAGATTTTCTTAAGCTTTTCTACTCCTGAGAGCAGTAGAGCTGGGAAAAATAAAAAAGAAAGGAGAAGCAGAAGCTCCAAGTAGGATAATAGAGAAAAGCAGTAGTGAAAAAACCAGTCAAACAGATTTCCTGGTCTCTTCTGACAGAGAGCAGACATCCTGGTAAACAGATGGGATAATCCCTGACCATCATGTGCTTCACTTATAGGCTGTCTCTGACACATGGCTGACCATTAAAAACCTGCCCCCTGCCCTTGAAGGGACCTCTGGATTGCAAAGGGTGCCAGGAGACCCCACTGAGGCTGTTGAGGGCAGCCAGCTCCTCACTGGGCTGTGTCCCTGAGGACCTTTGGTGGCATGGATGGGGTTGTGTTAGCTGTGAGCCCCTCTGTGCTGTACACAGTGGCCTTGGGTACCCCTTGAGGAGGATGATGATGTGCTGCTTCTGGGAAAGGTGTCTTTTCTTGAGGCCCCAGCACTGTGTTTTCACTGTTTATACACAAGGACTGTCCTAGCAGCCCTGAGAGTGTTTAGACCTTAAAAGCTTGTTTTATCTTGGGAAACACCTCTGTAAAGTTCCTGGGGACATCAGTTCTAAGCCTCTGTCCCAGCAGCAGGTTGAGTGTCACTGTGGTACATTACTATTACTTCTTTCACACATCTGAAAGAAAAATATGTGTCCTGTGGCTGAAGGAAGGGACATGTCTAATCTGCAACCTGTGTAGAAGCTCTGCTATACTGATAAATAAATGTCACCTCTTCAGAGATATCTGAAAAGCCCCATAAAACGATCACATATATGTAATATACATAAATGTATATTAAAACATATGGCTTTCCTCTGATCTCACCCACATTTAACTCAGTCTCATCCACCTCATTTGGTTTGATTAATTTATGGATAAGGTTTTTCATCTGCATAAAGTTTCACTTGCAATGATTTTCAGTAACCAGGCAAAGCTGCCTTCTCTGTACAGCCCATGTACCCTCCCATCAGGAGAATCTTCCACCCTTTATTGGCCTGAAGTCCTTTGAAAATCTGGCTTATTCTCAACTTTTTCCTTGAATACTTAGAATTTTCTTCTAAACTTTCTCCCAGACCTCCCTTGCTTGCAGCCATCTGTGAAGGACTCCTGAATAATTCAACAGTACAAAGCTGCTGTCAGTACCCTGGGCTCAGCACTGTCCAAAGTGAGCCACGCAGTGCCAGAGGCTCCTCTGCATCCTCACCTGTCCCTCCTGGGACACATAAACCTCCCAGACCATTTCTTCCTCCACTAAAACACATCCAACTTCTATTAATTGTGGCTGTGTTCTGTATCAAGCAAGCAGGTAACTCCCAGTATTCTCAGGCAGCAGCCATGTTCCCAAAACTGTGAAGGTGATGCTGGAACTTGCAGCCAGCAGAGGCAGCCCTGTGTGTTGGCATTAGGTACACATCCCTCTCTGTCTTAAACATATGTTTATAGGTGCACATGCACGCTGTTGATGAGCAGGTTTCTCTCTAAAACTCACTTTTCTTATGAAAAGAAAGGCTCAGAGGACATGTCCTTCCTGTGAAGCCTGTCTGGAGCCTTGTCCTGGTCCTTGCTCAGTCCTCTTGGAGGACAGCAGTTGATAGCAGCACACACACACACACACACACACAAATCCAGATCTACAAAATCTTATTCTTCCTCTTAGAGTGACAAAATGATGCTCTGCAGGACAGGAAGGCAAATTCGCACATTTATCTCTCTGAATTTATGAGCTAAATTTTGATCTTGGATTTGTTGGTCAGCCCTAAAAATGTGGACTTTATGGTGCTGCAACTCAGACTTCTGGATTTTTTTTTCTGCCCTGAAATTCATAATGCCTGGCCAGTGAGCTTAGGGATGGATGTCAGGAGAGTAACTGTAGTGCAAAAGACAGAAAAAGCTTCAGTTTGCTTCTGGAGCAGACTTTTCTGCCTATGGTAAGAGAAAAAGATGCTTTGATTCATAGCAAATGAGCCCTTCCAAATAAACTTGGCTGGGCATGCAATGGCATCTTCCTGTCACTGCAAAATAAATTCCTCCTGAAAAAAAATCCCTTTTGATAAACAATTCTCAAAGTGGTTTTGTCAGGTCAGAATTTAAACAAGAAATTTCCTGCCTGCAGCGGGCCAAAAGTCAGGAAAAAAATAGGGATGGATCCTCTCAGCTATAGGCAGCTGGGATTTTTCCATCCTGGGTGCCCTTTCTTCACAGTGTGCTGTGCTCCCAAAGCCACCCTGAGCACACTTCACGCTCTGCTGCTGCCCTGGTTAACCGAGCAGGAGGCAGGGAAAAGCTGTGCTGGGAGTGAATCCTTGGAGCTGGGGCTGGAGGAGCTGGCCCCTGGAAGAGCCACCTCCTCAGAGCAAACATCCTCTGCAAAGACACACTGCAGTGTCACTTGGCTGGGCCACAGCCTGTCTGCTCCGTGGGGAGGGGTCAGCACCCCCTCTCTGCGTTAAGCAGGCTGGGTGAAATGCCATGCTCTGATACAGATGACAGGGCTTGGCAAGCCAGGACAGGACCTTTGGGCTGTCAGCTGAGAAGGAAATAGGGCAGGCACCTCCCTGGGGACCAGGAGCTGCTCAGACTAGTGCAGAGAACCATGAATTCTTTCTGTGCCCGTGGGGGATGCAACCTGGCCAAGCAGGGAGAACATTTGCCTACCTGTGGTGTGTAGTGTTGCACAGATATGAGCCGTGTCTGTGAAGCTCAAGCTGGCAGGTGAGCTTAAAGCTCTCTGCCACACCATCAGGGATTTGTATTTTGGCATCTTGATATCTCTTTTCATCTGGTATCCCACAGCCCTTGGGTGTGCAAGTGTTGCTCCTGAGTGGCTGGTGCAGGATGTGAGCCAAGCCCAGATCTCCCACTGGATGCTGCTGACATCCTTGCTACCATTCCTCATCTCACAGCCTGCTGAGGGCTTGCTAAGCTCTGACCTCCCTGCATACACCCAGATATGTTAATTGCCATGACAAGTTTATTCTCAGCCCAGAATTTATAGCTTTCCAAAATTCCTCCCCTTGGGATAAGCAGGTTATTCCCCTTTTGGACATATCTGTGCAAGTTCAGCAGGGTCAGGAGACAGTGAGGACAGCCTATTTGTCTACTCCTATGGCTTCCAGAGGAAGAGGACACCAACATGATCAAGGTGTTTCTCTCCTAGAGCAAAGGGATCCTTCCCACAGCCCCAACCTCTGGTTAAGGCCCTCTAGGCTTTGAATTGGAACTTACTCAAAAGCTCATCTGCCTCAAATGTTTGACATAACCCTGCCCCCCTAATCAAGCTATCATTTCCCTTCATTTTCCAGTAATCTCACAAAGTGTATCTTCCCAAAGTATTGTTTGCTACCAATTTACCTTTAACATATGCTCAATTTCCCTTTGGAATGAAGGCACATTCCCACCCTGTGGCATTGCTGAAGTTTTTTCCAAAGCAGATGATACCCTTGCCATCTTTTTCCAGACCTTTTGCAAATTGTAGCTCTGCAAGTCTTATTTGGCCCAGACCTCTTTGTTTCCAGTATTTCTTCTTTCAATTCCATTCATCCATTAAAAAGCTTCATTTGGCTGTGCAAGTCTTCCTCTGCTTGGCAAATTAAATCTATTTTGTCAAAGATTATTTATGGATCTTGTAGTTCTCTGTCTTTCCCTCTCAATCCCCTTTGTTCCATCCCAATAGATATTTTAACTATCCTCCTCCATTTTTATGTGTTCTACTCAAGTTCCTGTGCTGCTGTTTTCTCTCTGCCTAAATGTGCATGAGTGTGATGAAGTGCCTCCAAACAAATTTCAGAAATCAAGCTGAATTGTCATCTTTTTGACTAACAGTCAGTGATACCTCCTGACTCTTCATGGAGGGCAACAGAGGCAACCATGAGAAATAAAATTCAAGGAGAGGGACAGAAGGAAAGAAAAAAAGGAGGGAAGAAAAAAAATGAATGAAGAGTTGGGGAAAGCGAATAAAAGAGTCTGCAATCCCTCAGTGAGACAGAGAATTAGAGTCTATGAAAACTGGATGAATTATTGATGAAATACAACTTTCAAGGGATTTATATGCTAATTAATAACTGAGTTAATTTTTATTAAATGGCAAACCTCTCTGATTATGCCACCCAGCACAGTCATGATGAAAGCAGCTCTTCTTTCTGCAGCTCCCAGCTGTTCTAAAGGCTGCCAGGATTTGTCCCCAGAAGTCACTCAGAAAAAGGAGCTTTCAGATTCCCCTCACACATCTTTTGTTATCTGTGTATTAATCTCAGCAGGCAAGAGAGGTGTTGCCCTGATGTGGAACCAGCAGCATGGCTACATGAGGGTCAAAAAACCCACAGCTGACAGACCTCAGTTTGCTTAATGAAAAATTGGGTTTTCTTTCACTCTTAAAAGCGGATCTGTAGAAATTTATAGATGTGGGAAGCATCTGGCAATATGAGTCTGCTCAACTCACAGGGGAGAGTGCAAGAAACGAACATTTTTTGTTTTTGAGGTGGATAACTAGATATTGCACTGACCTTCTTAGGCAAAGGGGAAGATCTGCATCACTTGAAATCTCGGATTCGACCTTTTCTGAAGTGACATGCTTCAATTCAGTATGAAGTTGTCAGATTCAATCTCACAGCCTTTAGATGGAAGGGAAAAAACTAATTCTGCCTGTTCTTTGATCAAGCTGGAAGGTCATTGCAACCCCATGCTATTTTTTTGTCTGTGAGCAACGCATCTATGAGGTTAACATGTTGAAGATATTGCAGGATGAATGGGAGTCTTAGGGAGCCCTTGTTGAATTCTTGTAGTGGGTGCCAGGTGACCACCAAGCTGCTCCATCCCTCCCTTTCCCAGGGGAACAGCGGGGAGAATAAGATGGAGAACAACAGCAAGGTGAGATAAGGCAGTTTTATCACAGTGAAAGAAAGAAACAAGTGAGAATTTGGGTGTCCATAAGCGAGGGGAAAAGTCAAGCTCTGCTTCCCATCAGCAGCGATGTTCACACTCATCCTGGGAAGCAGGGCTTCAGCATGTGTGACAGAGGGAAAACATTGAAGAACCACTAATTCCCCCTCTTCCTCCTCTCTCCCTTGGCTTACAGATCTGAGCTGATGTCCAGTGGTATGGAATATCCCTTTGGTTAGTTTGGGTTAGCTGTCCCCTCTCAGCCCCTTGATGGGGAGGGGATGTCAGAGGGACAGCGCTGCTCAGCACTAGCCTGAACACTGGTGTGTTATCAACACCCTTCCAGCTACCAACACAAAGCACAGCACTGGGAGGGCTCTCAACTCTGCCTCAGCCAGGCCCAATACAATCTCCACCCCTTATTCCATTTGTGTCATACTCAGGTCCCTCATGATCTGTGTATTTTCCACCTCTCCCATTACATTTATTTCTCCTTCCTGGAATCCTTTCTTACCCACACATGCAGCTTAAACCACACCCTTAAACCACCTCTACACCAAGCATACATTAACTACTGCCAGGGCTCTTAGCAGATCCCAGTGCTGGCCAGCCAAGTGGCTTCTGCTGAGTTTGCATCCCAGTGCTTCCATGTCCCATTACCTACTGCACTTAACATAGCTTTCAGCAGCCCATTGTATCTTTCATTCTTCACAGAGGCCTGTGGATGATAGAGAATGTGAAATATCTACTCAATGGCATGTTTCTTTGCCCAGGAATTTATAAGCCACCAGAGCCATTCCATCCCTTGCCACTGTGAATCACATATTTAAGAATTATCATTAAAATCAACATTCACCATACAATCTTCACTTAGAACAGCAAAAAAACCCAGCTGAATTCAACAGTGGAAAAGTTGCCCACATCAAATCCAAAAATAACATCATCACAACACAGAACAAAAATGGACAACTTACACAAAATCTGCTGCTGGACCCTTCACTACAATTACAACACAAATTATCCACTATCATTCCACTACATAACACAGTTTAATACTTGTTTTGCCTATTATTTCTCACAATTAATATCTTATCCTCATGACTCCCCAGCACCTCCACCAAAAACTGTCATGGTTTGACACTGGTCAAACACCAGGCACCCCTGAAAGCCACTCACTCACCCTTCCCTGCCACAGCTGGGCAGAGAGAGAAATTTAATGGAAATTTAATTTCATGAGTTAAGGATGGGGAGAAAAACAATCCAAGGGCAAAACAGGCTCAACTTAGAGATAGAAAGTGAATCTATTACCAAAAAAATCAGAGCAGGATAATGAGATGTAAAATAAGCCCTTAAAAACACCTTTCCCCCCCAGCCCTTCCCTCCTTCCCACCAACAGCGCATGGAGACAGGGCATGGGGGTTTTGGTCAGTTCATCACCCGAGGTTTTCTGCTTGTCTCAGGGAGAGGAGTCCTTTCTCTGCTGCACCATGGGGTCCCTCTCATGGGAGACAGCTCTCTGAGTTTCTCCAGTGTGGTTCCAATCTCACGAGCAGCAATCCTCCCAAAACTGCTGTGATGGGAGTCCCTCCCACTGGCACTCAGTCCTCCCAAAACTGCTGCGATGTGGGTCACTCTTCCATGGGGTGCAGTCCTCCAAGGCCAGGCTGCTCCAGCCTGGAAGCAGAGCCCTCTCTCTCCACCAGATCTCCCACTGGGTCACAGCCTCCTCCAGGCATCCACCTGCTCTGGCATGGGCATCTCCCTCACGGGCTGTGAGTGGATCTCTGCATCCCCCATGGATCCCCAGGGGCTGTGGGTGGATCTCTGCATCCCCCATGGATCCCCAGGGGCTGTGGGTGGATCTCTGCATCNCTGCTGCGATGTGGGTCACTCTTCCATGGGGTGCAGTCCTCCAAGGCCAGGCTGCTCCAGCCTGGAAGCAGAGCCCTCTCTCTCCACCAGATCTCTCACTGGGTCACAGCCTCCTCCAGGCATCCACCTGCTCTGGCATGGCCATCTCCCTCACGGGCTGTGAGTGGATCTCTGCATCCCCCATGGATCTCCATGGGCTGTGGGTGGATCTCTGCATCCCCCATGGATCTCCATGGGCTGTGGGTGGATCTCTGCATCCCCCATGGATCCCCATGGGCTGTGTGTGGATCTCTGCATCCCCCATGGATCCCCACGGGCTGTGGGTGGATCTCTGCATCCCCCATGGATCCCCATGGGCTGCAGGTGGATCTCTTCATCCCCTGTAGATCTCCATGGGCTGTGTGTGGATCTCTGCATCCCCCATGGATCCCCACGGGCTGCAGGACACAGTCTTTACCATGGCCTGCAGAAGAATCTCGTTTCCAGCACCTGGAGCACGTCCTCCCCCTCCTTCTCCACTGACCTTGGTGTCTCAGTGTTGTTTCCCTCACATGTTCTCACCTCCTCTTCTCTGGCTGGAATTAACCTTGTTTTGATTTTCTTCTTAAATATGTCATCACAGAGGCATCACCATCACCTCTAATTGTCCCAGCCTTGGCCAGCAGCTTGTCCACCTTCAGAGCCATCAGGGATTGCCTCTGCCAGACACAGCAGAAGCTTCCAGCAGCTTCTCACAGAAGCCACCTCTGTGACCCCCCACCACTACCAAAAAAACCCCAGGCCATGCAAAGCCAACACAAGAGTAAATAAATTTTTTATAGGGAGAGAAAATATGTCCTGTCAGACTAGCAAGCGTTCTCAGAGGAAACAGACCCAGTTTGGGGTGCACAAACCTTTTTTCAGAACTGAAAAGCAAAGCTGCCACCAAGCCATTCCATCACTCCCCTCTTCAGCTGAACAGGGGTTCAATATGGCCCAGGGATGGCATGGGTTAAGATAAGGACAGAGAGAAATTGTTTACCAAAGATCTTAAAAGGCTAAACAGGCTCAGCTTGGCCAAAATTGATTTAATTTATTGCCAATTAAGCAGAGTAAGATAATGAGAAATAAGAACAAGCATAAACATATCTTCTCCCCACTCCACCCTTCTTCCTGGGCTCAGTTTCACTTTCAGCTTCTCAGCTCCTCTCCCTGAACACTGCAGTGGGATGGGGATTGGGAATTATGGCCTGTTTGTAATACTGCTGCCTCCTCAGCTTCTCCTGCTTTTCCCCTGCTCCAGCACGATGTCCCCTGCTCCAGTGTGTAACACATGAGATTCACATGAGATAACACAAATCCTTCACAACCTTCTCTAATGTGGGTCCTTCCCATGGACTGCAGCTCTTCATGGGCTGCTCCAGCATGGGTCATTTCCATGGGGCACAGTCGAGAACCTGCAGTGTGGGCTCCCTGTGGGGTCACAGGTCCTGCCAGGAGCCCTCTGCAGCCTGGGACTCCCATGGGGTCACAGCCTCCTCCATCAGGGCATACTCTATGGGCTGCAGGTGGATATCTGCTCCACCATGGAAAAAGACCCAGCTATTCACAGGCTCACAGAGGAGCTGGGCACAGGGGGCAGGCTTGGAGCAGGATTCTCACCAAGTGCTAGGACAGGGCAGCTGTGGTTTTGCCTATGTGAGCTTTGAAGCACTCCAGGGATGGTGACACACCATCTCTCTATGCACCACCATCCTGGGAAGAAGTTTTTCCAGTGCCCAACATGAACATCCCAAACTGCCTGTGCCCATTGCTTTTGTTCCACCACTGAGACCTGCCAAGCAGAGCTTGGCTTTGTTATCTCAATACTTGCCACCCAAACTATAGTTGTCCACCCAAACTGTATTAAGTGTCCCTTTTTCTCCTGCTTTTCCAGATTAATCCTGTCCACTGCCCTCCACCTATCCTTGTATTTCATATATTCCAGGCCTGGACCATTTTGGTAGGGCACAAATGGACCGGCAGTCTGGGGTCTGATGTGATTGTAGAGATGGTGCATGCCATAAACCAAATACCACAAAAAAAGCCTGCAAAAGCCTGGTTTTGCAGGTTCAGTAACCAGCAGAAAATGTCCAAGGTCTACAGCAGATGTGGAGCAGTCCTTCATCCCACGTGTGCACCAAGGGAGGCATTGTGCTGTGGAAAAGAGCATTCCTTGCTGTGAGTTCAGATATAAAACCTGGGCAGAGCAGAACTGGAAGCTGTCCAAGTGGCATCAGGCTTTATAATAAAGGCATCTGGGATTTAAATTTTGCTCTTCCAGAATGAAATTACTTTGCTTTCTGATATTCATTGTCAAACAACCAAGTAGTGCTGGTGGGCATCATGACCTCACAGTAATCCTGAAATGAGGGCAGCATTTTTGCTGAAGCAGTGAATCTGCCATACCCCTGATTTCTTCTTTATCCTCCCTGGAGTAAAGTCAGCAGCAGCAGACAAAGCTGCTTGTCTGCACCTTCTCCCCAAATTTTTTAAAGGATAACCTGTGTTTAGACAGTTTTGAGTTGGCAACAAAGCTTTTGTTTCCTGGGACAAGAATGTGTAGAAAACTGCTCTTGAAATCCATGGTCTCCTAATCCTTTTAACGCTTCATAATCAGAGTGCACAGGAGGTAGCAGGAGAATCTGGTTAAAAAAATTAGCAAGAAACAATAATGAAGATTTTAAAAATGGAACTCCGGTAAGCAGCTTAGAGAAGGACATTTAAATCTTCTTTTTGAAGTTGCACATTCACAGATTTATACACTGTTACAAAACTAATCAGGGTTCTGCAATGTTTAATATCACCTTTTGTCATTACTCATGGATGCATAGCCTTTCACGTGTTAAATTCTGTTATTTTTTTTACCAAGAACTTCACATCTTTTTTATTTATTTTATGCAGTGCTTTTCTTTCCCTCATGAGCATTTTAAATTTATTCCATGTTTTATTCACTGAGTAGTGAACTTATTTTCTTTGAGCATCCACTGCATTAAAAAAAAAAAAGCCTTTATTCATTTAACAGTGAGAGTCCAGATGTCTCCAGCTAAACTGATGCTGTGTTTTGCATGAACCTATAAAAATCAGGGTATTAAAAGACTCTAATCCCCTCCCCCCAAAGGAATTATATTAGTGTCACAACAACGTAACTAGATTTGGATTCTATCTTGTTGTCTTCCCTCAGGTTTTAGGTTCTCAGTCAGATCAGTGGGCCTGGGAAAATATTAGTGGTTAAGGTATTTGAACAGGGATTTAAGAACAGCTGAAAGGGGTTAGGTACACAGCTCTCATTACACTCATATTCTGTACTGCAGGACAGAGATGTAGGATAGAATTCTCTAGAAATGAGAAATATCTGGAATATTTTTACTGTCCTCCACCATCTCTCTCCTTCGTGTTTTGGGTTAAAATACATTGACTCTCTTTTTTAAGTTGACAGAACTCCATGTTAATGTTGCTATATTCTAGAACAAACAACTTGTCTCTGTCTTTCCGTTTTAAAACTCCTCAGACCTTAATACATTTGGAAGTCAGAATTTGGAATTTGCTATACCACTCTGGCAATAAGCCTAACATGTACATTAAGATACATTTATACATCAGATTTTCCATCTGCAGCACAAAAATTGACTTCCTGCTGCCTCACAATGATTTCACCCTAGTTCCCCCTACTTGCTTTCCATCTTTCTTTATGGAAACCTTTGCATCTATAAAGATGCCAGTGAGCAAGATAAAATCTATCTGTGTAAAGATATTTATATCTATAGAGTACATGTAATTTATATAATTTGCCAATTATATATATTATATTTTTATATGTGTAATATGTATGTTATATATATATATTAGCTGAGAGCAGTGGCTCAGTTTATACATGTAGCTGTAGAACTGCTGTATTTGTGTGGTTATGTAATCAGCAATAAGTTAAATTACTCCCATTTGTGTCCATACCTGACCCTCAGTTTCAACAGCTCAAAAACCCAGAAGCCTTACAGAATGCTACTAAAATCAGTATCTGCTCACATATTTCCAAGTGCCTGCAGCCACATGCACATCCCCTTGGCTTGGATTAAATCCTGTTTGCAGCATCAGACTGAAAAACCTTCATTTTCTCCTTCGTACACCCTGAAGTACAGCGAGAGTGCTGCTCCAGGAATATCTGGATTGTTCCTGATGCTACCTATCCGTTTTGGAGCCTTGCCATGCTTGGGTTTGGCACATGGGGTGGTTCTGGCTGTCAGGCACTCAAGTCTCTTGACCAGTCTTACCCAAATTCGGCAGTGGCCTCACAGATTCCGTGCATCCCGGAGTTTTGTGAAACGACGTGGACAGGGAATGAGCAGTCTTTACCATGGCACCAGAAGGTCTGCACTGGAATGTCAGACCCTGAGGGACATCAGGGGAGACACAGGACTCATCCCAGGCATGCTGCTAGGCAGGGCAGGCATCTTCAGAAGGGAAAAGTCTGGGAAACACGCAATTTATGGCACGTAACTAAGCCGTGTCATCCCCATATCTATTTCTTTAATCAACAGCACACACTACCTCTGCACCCCTGCTGGTCTAATTAGGTGCCTGTTCTCACCAGCAGTGACCAGTCTTCCTTCCCCAGGTCCAGACCTTTGGTTTTCCTGGGGTATTTTCACAGCCCAGGAGGGAACAGGGTCAGGGAAACAGCGTGGCTACACCACACACCCCTTGGTGTGCAGGTACAGCCTCCAGCCCTGCAGCCAGGGAAAAGCAAAATGCTGCTACTCTGGGCTGTGCAGGCCAGCCACGCCAGCCAAGCAGCCAAAACAGGGATGGAGTTCCTCTGGAATTTCCATCGAACCAGGACAAAACCAAGGGCTTCCTTGGGAAAACACTTTAGGCCTTCTTTAATTGGCTGTGGGTCATCCCCGTCCCGCTGCCGCTCACTCAGGCAGTGACTCCGCCGCAGGGATCTCAGTGTTTTCCTTCCCCTGGCAGCTTTGCAGATGTTGAGAAGGTTTTCTGTACAACCACTTCCCAGTGAATTATGGACCAGCCCCAACTGCTCATTCTACTGCAGCTTAGATGAAAAGATGGAAAAAAGCAGAGACCATTTTTCTTCCTTCTGTCTCCTGGGGGCTAAGCCATAAACACACACTCCGTGCACACCTATAATTTATCTCTCTTTATAAGCTAAATGTTCCTTGTAGAAACTCATTTAAAAAAAACAACTCTGCTTCCCAGATTCTTCTCAATTTTTTTTTTTTTTTTTTATTGTTTCTTATTGCAGTATAGATGATCTGTTCTCACTGCTCTGGTTGATTATGTGACTAAAATGCACTAATATTCATCTCCTGTAGTTTCATCTGATGCCAGTTAATGCAAAAATAATGAATTAGAGTATGTTTTACTTCTTACAGTTACTACATTTTGTAAAGTGTACTCTTGAGATGACTCCCTAAAGCACTTTTCTCACTCAGATTTGCCAGTGGGGGCAACACAGAAAGTCCCACCTTGTATGGGTTTGGAGGGCATTTCTTTGGACACTCAATTCATGCAGAGTGAAACACATTGTCTGGACTTTGCAGGACTGAATAGGAGGAAAAATGTGCTTTTACAAGATACCTTCCAGGGTGATTTTTGCAGAACCCAGCTGCTTCGAAAATGGAAATATTTGAAAACACAACCTCTGTGACTCATTGGTCTTCCAGTCTGGATACCTTCATAGGTTCACTCTGCAGATGGCTCCAGGATGAAGTGGTGTGTCCTCCTGGCTGATGGGTGCCTGTGAGAGCTTGTTTGCCCCAAGAAAGGGGAATAGCCACAGGAAATAGCTGTGCTGCAGTTCCCACAGAAGTTTCCATGAGCCATTCTATACAGACAGGCTTAGGTTGGGGATGGTTTAGTGAAAAATCATTTTTTCCATGGAGAAAAGCCTTAGAAAGAAGTGACTGAAACAAAAATGTCAGAAGAAATGCAGGAGTTAGGAGAAGAGGGAGCAGACCAGAACTAATACTGCTATCCCCTCCAGCTTACCACACCAAAAATGTCACAGGTTTGATTGACACGTAAAATTAGTGTTGTACTTCACAGCAATTTTGAAGCACTGTTACAAGTAAAGTGCAAAAATACTGCTGACAAGCATGCTGGAGGGACAGAAAGGAAAAACAGAAACTGAAGAAAACTTTCATTTATCAAAACTTTGCTGTGATATGGGATAGGACCACACAAAACTCTGCCTAAGGCCATGTCTAGGGAATTTGTTAAGGGTCCAGTACTGAAACACCTGCTTAGCTTGAGTTCACTGAGTAAACTGAGAGTTTGCTTGATTTCTGTGCTGACTTGGAGTTAAAAGTATGAAGGCCAGTCTTGGTGTCCCACTGAACTCTGTGAAGTGTGCCCTGAACATTTTAAAAGTAAAGGAAGGATGTTTTGATTTTTGCCAATTTGGACAGTTCATTGAAAACTGTATCAAAGACAACTGGTGAAAGAGACAGGCTCTATTTAGCCAGCTAAATAATGCATTCAGGGAGGAAATTTGAATTGTTTATTTATTACAAATCTTTGTACAATTTACCTTCTTTTCTTTTGAATGGGGAGGTACAAAAGGATACTTTTTTGAAGTAAGGTTTCCAAATATTTCAGGAGGCTTTAAAAGGAGATGTATGGAGCAAACTACATATGTCCATATAAATACTCCTCTGTGTGTGCTCATATGGAAACACATTTGCTTTAATTTCCAGAGAGGGTGGAAAAGTGTTTTGATGTCCTTTGTACCTAATTTTACCTGTCTGGTGCTAATTCATGGGACAAACCCTGCAATATGGTAGCAGTTCTGGGAAGTGCCACAATGATGTTATATAACAAGAACATATCTTGTTCTGGTTCCAGCCAGGACAGGGTTCATTTTTGCAGAATCCAGGAGGGGCATGGCTTGGACCATTCTGTTCCACCTCACATCATGCCCAGTTGGAGGAGGAAGGGGTCCATTCTGGTGGGGTAGTGGGCAGTGAGAGTCTGGGGTAACATCACATTCTGTGGGGTGAACACTCCAGGATCATTTGCCTCTCTTGTACACTATTATTAATATTGCTGCTGCTAGCATTTTTTCTTATTCCACTGCTGTTTCCAGCAAATTGTTCTGATCTCAGCCCCTGACCTTTACCTTCTGTGCACCTGCTTTGCCTCTCCAGCCCCTGGCAGGGAGGGTGGGAGTGAGTGAGCGGTGCATGGTTTGGGCTGTCTCAGTGGTGTTTTGGGACTGGCTGGGCTGGAGCTCATTTCCCTGTGCTCTGCACTGGCAGCTAGAAAGGTGCTGGGAACACCCCAGTGTTTTGGCTACTGCTGGGCAGTGCTGGCACAGAGCCCAGTGCTGCCTCTCCAACATTGCCCTCATCATCAGGCAGGGGGGCAGCAAGATCCTGGGAAGGGACACAGCCAGGCCAGCTGACCCAGATGAACCAAAGGGATATTCTGTACCATATGGCTTCAGCTCAGATATAAATGCCAAGGAAAGGAGGAAGAAGGGAGGGAGGGCCATTTATTTTTTACAATGTTTGCCTTCTGGAGCAAGCACTACAGGGGCGGAAGGGCTTCCTGGGAAGTGTCTGACCATCACTAGCTGATGGGAAGTAGAGAATAATCATCTTTCTTTTTCTCCTTGCTTGTGCATGTGCAAACTTTTGCTTTTGCTTTAGTAAAATGTCTTAACTCAAGCTTTAAGTAATTTTCCATCTTATTTTCCCTCCCCTGTCCAAGATGGGGAGTAGTAAAGAGGCTTGGTGGGCACCTGGCATCCAGACAAGGTCAACCCATCACAAATGAGAACATGAATTTGGGTTCCACAAACCCTCTCATTTTAATTCCTGAATATTCAGTGAACTCCAAGAGCTAAGTTATGATGTTTGAGGGGTTTTTTTTCCCCAGGAGATTCCTGTGTCAGCTGGAACCAAAGAAAGGGAGCTCAGTCTTGATGCTGGTTTTGTTCGTGATGACAAACTGCCATGTGGGTCCATCTGTACTTGGCTTTAATTCCAGCAGGAGCTTTTCATGCTATTCCTATACGATTCCTATAACTGGGCTCACAAAGCTTTAGACTCCTTCCTGCTCACAGCAAGTTGTACAACCAAGATCCTAGAGGCAAAAATAGATAGATAGCAGAAGATGCTGATTAATTACTGGAGAAGCAGTTGGGATGAGGAAAGACAAAAGAGCTAACTGCATCCTCAAGTGCAGGCTGGAGATGTAGAAAAATGTGCTCCATTAGCAGACATTCTCATTTACAGGCCCTTGTCTTTGTGACAGCTTCCAAGCTGAAAATTTTATCCATATGATCACAGGGAAAATGTATCCAACAGAGTTAACAAGAATGGAAACTGCCTACACTCTCAAACGCTCTACATTCTAGTAGCATTGCATTTCCCTGGTATATGTGTCCACCTGACATATATATCCTCTCTTCCCAGATATAAGCAACACATCTGGTGGGTATGAGTTTCTCTGAAAAATGACACCCAAATGAAGTTACTTCAAATGAAGAAAAAGTCCTGCATTTAAAATTTTAACATTAAAAAAGTCTGAATTAAAAGATGCGTAGTGTGAACAGCCCGCATGGACTGATGAGTTTGCCCAGGAGCTCTGAGACTTTGTTTGTAGCTGCTAATGTGAACAAAACATTGTCCAGCTCTCTCTCTAGCAGCTTCCTGCTCCTCTTTCTCTCTGCTTGCTATATTTAGGTCACACCATTTTCAGAGCCACAGATGCCTGTTATCAAACCTGCGCTGCAGTGAGGCGCTGGAGTGATCAGATGATCGCTACAAAGAAATAAACCCTTAGAAGTATGACGCCTTGGAAATATACATTAGCTGAGACATTTCCCATTTGGATCACTGTGGCAGCTAACCTTCTCCCTTCGTTCCTCACCTCCAGTCTGGACCTGTTGGCAGGTGACCTTCACCCATCCCTGCGGGTGTTTGGCAGGCCATGGGAATCCAGTGTAGGTCTGTGAGGTTGTGCGCAGGGAGCAGATCAGCTGAGCGTACGCTGACACGTGCCAGATTATTCCTCAGAAAGCCAGGGTCTGGGTCTGGAGTCCTGTTGGATGACCCTGTGCCAGTGCTGAGGCACCCGGGGGCTGCAGGGTTTGTGCCAGGCAAGCAGAGCAGAGCCAGAGCACAGTTCTGCAGGGTAGGCTTCAGAAGAGAAGCATCTGGGGGAGGAGAAACTGTCAGCAGGAGGATCTCTGGGGTTTTGCAGGCTTTGAGCTGATCCAAGGGGGAATTTCAGTGTTTCCCTTACCTCATTTCCCGAGAAACCTCTAAAAAAGAGAGAAAATGAGAGAGACAGAGACAGAAGAAACCAAAGGTTTTGACTGGCACCTCCTCCCTCTGCTTCGGACCTTGTAAAACAACTGAAGGCCCTGACACATCTGGGCTCTTATATTTTCCATCAAGATGAGTGCATTTCATTTATGTCACACTTTTGAACACGCTTGCATGCACAATGAGCTGTGCTGTCTGCCAGTGGAGGAAATGGAATAAAGCAGAGCTGGCCAGGACATCATAAGGGCTGTTCCAAGACCTAGCAAAGCCTGGCTGCATTTTCAGGTTATTTAATCTCCCTGCAGTTTTATATTAAAGGGATAATGGTCACAGACAAGAACCGCTGACACTTGTCAGGTAGTGATCAACTGGATTGTCTGGCAGGTCTGGTTGTAAATCTAGATACGACTCTGAGGAGAAAAAGCCCCCAAATGCCTCCCCCACTCCTTCTGTGGGGCTCCATGTGCTCCAGCCATGCCTTTGATAGAGCTTCTGCCACTGGTCAGTCAGAGGAGAGTTCAGAGCATTGCAGGCTGCTCTTGAGAAATGCTCATCACTGGGCACGACATGAAAAACCCTTTGTGTGCCTGTTGTGGCTATGTGGGGAAGGCTCAGCTCCTTTGGATGGCTGGGGTGAGGTGACAGAAGCATTTGCTTGATCCCAGGCTGTGCCCTGGTTCAGGCTGAATAAGGAACAATTGGTCTCATGCCCTGCAGTGAACCTGCAACCTGGAGAGCTCCTGGCTTGCACAGAGGGGAATGAAGGTGTAAAATGTAGACACATCTCTCTTGTCTGTGCTGTTGATTAGCAGCCAATTACTTTGTTCTGTAAATATTCCCATCAGATGGGCCCAGTCTGAGCTCTCCCCTTGAGCAGGTGCATCTCACAAACTTCCCTGGCTGCAGCTGGGATGGGGAGCTGCTCCTGGCATGAGGACACGGCTGGCAGGACCTGCATGCCCAGCATCCTCCTGAACTGGGCAATATTTACCTCTAGGCTGCCACTGTTCCCTGTTTACTGGCACATCGTGCTCTTGGGCTGGGTACCCAGAGGTGGTTACAGACTGAAAGGTACAGGCAGATTTACTGGGGTCGCCAAAAAAAATCCATTCTTTGTAGTTAATTTCCCTGCTGGCATCCTGTGTACTGATTGAATCCTGCTCCATGGCTTCCCCTCACAGTATGTGATTGTGCTTCTCTCACCAAGACAGGCACATTATTCATCAAAACGCTACGCTCAACTAAATAAATTACTCAGAACTTTCTCAAGTAAGTGAAGTGAGTTTCACCCTCTCTTTTTTCCCCTGCATTTACTGCAGTGCTAAGCAAAGGCACCCAGTAGCCTAAAGGGATATTCTAGATATTAATTTCCTAGCTTTGTAGTTGCACAGTTTCAATTTTGCAGTGACTCTGAGCTGCTTTTCTAGCAGAATGCAGAAGGGAGCTCAGGCTGGCTTTTGTGCACAGTAATGGAGTGCAGGATTGAAAGGCTGCAGTATTGTTCATGCCAGCAAAGAGCCTGGCCCTGCCTGAGACATGTCCCTGATACCTTGGACTTTGCCCCTCCTATAGTTGATTTAATATTCACACCGAGAATTTAGAGTCTAGGTTGGCATGGGCCATCCTGCCTCTGCTGCTTTAGAGTGAAATCCTGAGGTCCACCACTTCAAATGGACCCTTAAATGCCATTTATACCAAAGACCCACTACCAAGATCACTTCTAAGAGTGACAGTGAAATGTGAGAGCAATGGAGCAATCTGAAGGGCTTCAAGAGTTCAAGTGTGCTCCAGATGCTGGGATGATGAAGGAGTACAATGGGAAAAGAGAGAAAAAGCTAGGATTGTTTTCTAATCTCTTTATTTGCTTTAGTCCAGATAAACACAACCATACCGCTTCTCAAGCTTTGGTGATCTGCTTTTTCACAGGAGGAAGTTCTGCTTGGTAGGGCAGCCTAACTCCCAATGAAGGTGAAACAGAGAGTTTCAAAACCACGCTTGGTGACATCCAGAATGATCTGTCCCATCACCTTCCCAAGGATGGAGGTGAGGCTGACTGGCCAGTAATCTCCTATGTCCTCCTTCTTGCTCTGTTTGAAGATGGAAGTAACATTGGCTTTTCTCCACTTATTGAGCACTTTTTTTGCTCTCCATGATTTTTCAGAGTTGACAGAAGGAAGAAGGGAGCCTTGCAATAAAATTCTGCAACCTTCTGCACAGCAGCAAAGGAAAACCGAAGCTTGTCTTTGTCAGCTCCTCAGCTGATGCTCTGTGTGATGCCTCATCAGCCTTTCAAGACAAAGTCCTGCTGTTTTTTTGGTCGTTAAAGTTCTCCATAACATCCTCTTTAGGCAGTACAATCACAATCCAGTTACCTTCTCAGTATCTCAGTACGGCTCTGGGGGGTTTCTAGAGCAAAGACAACTTCCACCAGCTAATACAGGTGGTTAAGTAATCATCAGTGAGTCTTGGATGAGGAAGGTTTGATGAGGAAGGTCTGAGAGATAAGATCCTACTGATCCAAACATCCAAAACTGTATAGAGTAAGAAAAAGCCAATTTTTGTTCATCTCTGTCTTTGAAAAGATGTTATGGTGTAAGGCAAAAATGTTGTTGTTGTTGTTGTTGTTGTTGTTGTTGTTAAAATCAGAGGAGCTGCCCACAGCCAACTAGGGAGGTTTTAAAAGTGTGATCAGAAGTGTCTGTCTGTGCCTCTGTGGGCAGAACACTGTGTAAGGAAATCTTATATTTCTCCTCCCTGCGGTGGTTTCTTTGGGAAGAAAGCAGTCAGCAATTGTGGCATTAAAGAGATTGGCTTTAGATCTCTGAGTAGAGATGAAAGGGGAGCATTTATTGTCTGCAAACCACTGCTTCTGGTTTTCTTCAGAATCTGCCAAGTAGCTCTGCACCAGTTACACTTATTTCAATGTCTGCAAGACGTTCTTCTTATGAAATAGGGCTGCACAGTTCCTATTTTCAAAGAAAAGATAAAGTTTCGGGAAGAGCAGCAGAAAACATCAAACATATTAGCAGAGGATCTGATGCCTTCTTTTTATGCTTTTCTCATTTCAGAAGGAAAAAGATGCTGCAAATTTAAAAAATTCCTAAGGAGAAGGTTTATAACAACAAGCCCCACCCCTGTCCTATCCCATCCCCAAAAAAAGCAGTGGCTGCTTCTGCTCAGACAATGCCTCCTAAGCTGTGAGACCAACCCCCTGTGCTTCAGGGGTGCTTTGCAAGGTGGAACACTGCAAAGCATCAGGAAAGTGTGGCAGTGTCTGTTCCATGCTCTTTAGTTCTGCCTACAAAGCCAAAGGATGAAGCTTAGGAACTTGGATTATTAGTTTTAGGAGAGAAAATTGGTGTGTTGTGTCCAGTTCTCCTGCTGCAATGATTTCACAGGACAAATGAAACCATTAAAATGGAACATAAGAGGATGACACTGTGCTCTCGTATACAAAACAACTCAAAAGAACAAAACAACAAAAGAAAGGCATCTTTTGTACTTCAGGCTCTATCACAGGTGACTTCCCAGTGGGACACCCTACTTGGGCCAATTAATATCTGGGCTGGCTGTACAGGGGAGCCAAGGCAGTGCTGTCTTACCATAGGTGGCACTAAAAATGCCCACAAGTTTCAGAGGGAACAGGGGAACAGCTATCAAGCCCTTTAAATGCAAGGAGAAAGGGAATTTGTGTGGTTGTACATGGCACAAACAGACATAACTCAACTTAATGTGCTGAAAGATAGTGTCTCTGCTATTTCTACCCATGGGATGAGTTCTCTGTGCCCAAAGGAGAAATACAAGGTTCAGGGTCTTTTTATTTTGGTGGGGATTTTTGGGGAAGTTTGTTTTGTTTTTTGGGGGTTTTTTTGTATGTTTCTGTGTGGTTTCCCCCACAACCCACCAATTAACATCTACATTGTACTCTAGGCTGTGCAAAACCCAGATGCTAAGTTTGTATTCGGTTCTACATTGAAAGCAGCTCCAATTTGACTTTCAGAACATGTCAAGAGCTGTAGCGAGGTCCTGGTGCAGGATACCAAGAGGGATGGCTCGGTCCCTGGCAGCATCCTGTCTCAAGACTCAAGGTGAAAAAGGAGCAAGAACTCCAGGCTGCTGTTGCAGGTAGTAATTAGGGGAAGCAGTTGGCAAGGCACGGAAATTTTCCCATCTCACACCTTCCAGCTGTCGTCAGAACAAAGTCCTAAATCAATATTATTGGTCCCTGAAGAAATCCAGTGGAGATAAATTAACATACCCTCCTAAATGACAGGCTTTTCCATTCCTGTCAGTCCCTAGATAGAAACTATCCATTGCTGCTTCATTGCAGCAGTCCCAGGAGCCATCCCAGTGTTTCAGGTGCTCCCACATGCCATGTAACACAAACCAGCCTTTGCCCAAAATCAGAACAATTTTCATATCTCTGTGTTTCTAGAAAGGACAAAACATGCATTAATAAACCCCTCTCTGCCAGAGCCTTACTCATGTCACCACCTTCAAGGGCATCTCTCTTCAGCCACGGAGATCCCTGTTGGCAGAGCTGAAGGTGAGGATAGACAAGAGTGGATTGCCATGAAATTCCCTGGCAGCAGTGATGTGTGTAGCTCTTCCCAGGCTCATGCAATATGATTTATATCACCTCTGCTGCTGCGTGTTGTCTTTCTTGTCAAATACGTGGCAATCAGTAGAGGATTTAAACAAACTGCAGATATAGAGTGGGCTGGGAAAAGTATTTCCCTCATTTAGAGCAGGAAAAGGAGGTCTTTGTTTCCTCAGGAAGTTTATTTAGGGAAGGATCTGGAGAAGAAAGGGAGAACAGACGCACCTCAAGTTTGGGAAGAAAGAGATTCTAGATATGACCTGCTTTTTGATGCTAGGAAATGCTCTTTGCTACTCATCTGTTGCTCTCACTTTTTAGTATGCTTAAAAGACACTGTTAATTTTGAACAAAGCCCCTCTTGAAAAAGAAGTGATTCCTATGTGCATAGAGCTTTTCAGACTTGAAGGTCTCAGGTGTTTTCATCATCTTTTAAAATATCTCAAGGTCATGGGGATATGATGAATAAGCAGGACTGAGCTGCATTTTATTGTTTGTGGGAGTTCACTGTATGCACAGCAATTTTCTCTGTTGGGGCTGGACTATTGTGTTGTGTAACAGGGAATTAAAAATGGGCCCCAGAATGAAAGCAAGATGCCTCTTGCCTTTATTGTCAGGGTTTTATAATCACAAGCAGCCTGCTGAACTGCTCTGATGGGCTCGCTGTTCTGGCTTCCCATCTTTCTGCTTGCTTTCGGGAGGGTTTGATTTTCTTAGCCTGGAGTTCGGAGAGTGTTTGCATGAAAGGGGGACAGAGGAATACCCTGATTTATAACTTTACAAGAGGGTTCTGTAACCTGCTTGGCCTGCACATGCGAGGCAGGATGGCTGTATGCTGCCAATGGCCTCCCAAGCATCACTGTCCCTTTGATCCGTGCTGCCAGGCAGGGTTCTGTGTCCCAGGGCTCTCCTGACACAGCCACAACACCAACCACAGTGGTGGGTGTTTTTCAACACTGTTCCACCACTGTTCCTTGGTTTTTTCCACAGGTTTCTTCATTTTCCCAGTCTGGCCTGAGAACCCAGAGACAGGCACGGAACAGAGAAGAGTTTGGAGGGAGAAGAAGTGGATCAGCCAACAAAAACCACCACCCTACCCTCATCACAAGAAACTCTGAACTGTAGTAGAGACAGATAGCTGGAGACTGTCGTGGACCTTTATTGGACAAAACCAGCCACAGTTGATTTTTCCTTGTCTTTGTTCTAAAAACTGATTTAATTTGTGCAGCACAAAAATACTTTATAAGGATCTTTAAAAGTGCCAAGAAGGAACATAGAGCTCAGCTGGAAGAAAAATGAAACTCTGGTACAAAACAAGGAACCCAGATAATAAATGGGTCCAAAGGAATCAGCCTCGAATGACTGCATAGCACTCCTTTGGTGGAAAAATGGTGACTGCTTTATTGTTAAACAGTCCATATTTCTTGTGGGAAGTAATCATGCAGAGTAGTAACACTAATGTAAATAGAAATTCTCTCCAGAAATTGTTTCTGAGAATGCCAGCAGTCTTAAAATAGTTGCTTGCTCCCTCCAAATAGACACCACTGAACTTACAAATTGATGTAATTCCAGCAATGGGCCTGTAACTTTCCTCTGCAGTCACGCTGTTGAATTAACAAGTAAGAGGCAAACAGAATGCAGAGAAGGCAGAGTTTCTGAGCACCTTCTTTCCATCAGTCTTCCCTGACAAGATCAGCCCTCAGGGATCTCTGATCCAGGAGACCAGGGTAAAGGATTGGTGGAAGGAAGACTTCTCTTTGACCAAGGAGGATTGGGTCAGAGATCACCCAGGCAAACTTGGCATCCTCAAATCCATGGGCCTTGATGGGATCTTTGAGAGGTTGTGGTGATCAGGAGAGGTTCTCGAGGACTGGCAGGAAGCAAAGGTCACCCCAGTCTCCAAAATGGGCAAGAAGGAGAACCCAGTGATTCACCAGCCAGTCAGTCTCACCTCAATCCCTGGAAAGGAGATGGAGCATCTCATTTTGAGGCCACATCTATCCACACAGAGGAGGACAAAAAGGTGATCAGTAGTTATCAGCATGGATTCACTAAAGTTATGTTAGACTTGACCAACCTGGTTGCCTTCTACACTGAAAGGCCTGTCTGGATGGATGAGGGGAGAGCAGTGGGTATTGTTTATCTGTCCTTCAGATGGGCTTTTGACACCCTTACATAAGCAAGCTCAGGAAGCCCTGGCTGGATGAGTGGATGGTAAAGTGGATTGAGAACTGGCAGGTCCTGGAGGGTCCTGATCAGTGGCACAGGGCCCAGTTGGAGACCTCTCATTACTGGTGACCCCCAGGGTTCTGTGCTGGGCCCAGTACTGCTAAACTTATTCATCAATGGCTTGGATGAAGGGGCAGATGCCTGCTCAGCAAGTTCACTGGTGCACAAAGCTGGGAGCAGTGGCCGATACCCCAGGGTGCTGAGAGCCCTTCAGAGGGACCTGGACAGGCTGAGATGGGCAGGGAAGAACCTCCTGAAATTCAGCCAGGGCAAGTGCAGGGTCCTGCACGTGGGGAGGAACAACCCCAGGCACCAGCACAGGCTGGGGGTGACCTGCTGGGCAGCAGCTCTGCAGAGAAGGACCTGGGGGTGCTGGTGGACACCGAGCTGTCCATGGGCCAGCAGTGCCCTGGGGGACAAGAAAGCCAAGGGGATCCTGGGCTGCATTGGGAACTGCATTGGCAGCAGGTCAGGGAGATGATCCTGCCCCTCTGCTGAGCCCTGGTGAGGCCAGTCTGGAGTGCTGTGTCCAGCTCTGGCATCCTCAGGGCAAGAGAGACATGGAGCTCCTGGAGAGGGCCAAGCAGAGGGTGACAAAGAGGATGAAGGGACTGGAGCACCTCAGTTCTGAGGAGAGGCTGAGGGAGCTGGGCCTGTTCAGCCTGGAGCAGAGACACTGAGAGGGAACCTCATCAATGTCTGTCAGTGTCTGCAGGGAGGGCTCCCAGGATGGACCAGGCTCTGCTCGGCGGTGCCGGGCAAAGGGACAAGAGACAACGGGCAGGAACTGAGGCTCAGGGATCATGAGGAAGAACTTTCCTGTGCAGTGCCCAAGCACTGGGACAGATTACCCAGAGAGGTTGTGGAGTCTCCCTCACTGGGGATATTCAAGAACCATCTGGACACCATCCTGTGCCACGTGCTCTGGGATGGCCCTGCCTGAGCAGGGAGGTTGGACCAGATGACCCACGGGGGTCCATTCCAGCATCACCCATCCTGGGATTCTGTGATTGAAGTCTAACACAGTAAGGCAAGTAAGGTTGGATTTTGCTTTCACAAAGATGAGCCAGGCATTACTGCTACCAGAGGACTGCTGGGAAGATGGAAGAAAGAAGGAGTAAAGATAGAATTTGGGCAGAGATCCCAGCTTGCTGCTACTAGAAGATGTTGGGGGTATTATCAGAAGTCCATGTATATTTTAAATTGTTTTTTTTTCTTTAAATCTTTGTGTAACCTTTACTTCTACTGTAAGTAAATGAGATTTAAGCTTTCTCAGTTGGGTTCATTTCCCTCTTTTCAATACAGATTTTTGTTTTCCTTTTTTGTGTGTGTGCTACCCCAAACTTGTGTCTCACTAACTCAAAAGCCAAGGCACCTTTACAACACAACTCACAACTTAATTCATATCCTTAAAGTTAATTATTTTGCGTAAGGTCTTTCATGTAATCTTTGGTACTTTCATTAAGACATAGTGGTTTTAAAATGAGACATGGTTATTCACCTGCTTATCACAAACCTACAAAGAATTACAGCATTCATTAGCAACAATAAATAATAAATAACAAATATAAATGAATAAATGAATGAATGAGTAAATGAATGAATAAAAAAATAAA